>NC_138304.1:42725000-42902500 GCF_965601325.2 Salmo salar | reverse complement strand
TGCAGACGCTGTCAACACATTTGTGTTCCTGGAAAAAGAGTAGCGCTTCACTAAAACTTGAGGGGAGTCGGGGAAACTTTGTGTGGCAGGCTCATCAAGATATTCAAACGTGAAATACTTTCTCCAACTTGACAGCTGCATCACAGGCATGTTGTTGTTCAGTGACTGTGTATTGATACCAAACTGTGAATAGCAGACAGGCATGACCTACATTCTACATGAAAAGGTCTGTTTGATGTCAACCTAGATCCATTCCACAGCCTCTAATGATTATGTTCCTATTGTGTTCGTCAAAGATTCATCAAACAATTTGACAGGAGAGCAGAGTGAATTGGAACAGCCAGGAGAGAGAACAAATTAACTCCTACACTCTACTCTTCATTAAAATAGGATTTCACCTACATTTCAGCTATAATACCGTCATTAAGGTGTAAAGTGATTAACCAACACATCTACCAACCTTGAGAGAGCCTAGTTTCCTATTGGCTGTGTCTTCCCACATTCTGTAACATTTAGGCAAAATACAACAAGTAACAACATAGATGAATGAAAGACATGAACGCCTGTAGCTGGTGAGGGTTTAGGGAGCAACACTTTAATGATGAAACACTTTCCTAGAGATGTCCTTTTGTTCACATTGACAGGATTCTGTGCACAGTGCAGTCAATAGTTTGTATATTCTGGTAACGTTTAATTTCAAGGTATGTGTATAAACTGCTTATATATACACAGTACACATGTATATACAGGTTAATAAACAATTGACTGAAAACAAAACATTATCAATATACAGTACCACTCAAAAGTTGACACACCCTCTCATTCAAGGGTTTTTCTTTATTTTTTTACTATTTTCTACATTGTAGAATAATAGTGAAGACATCAAAACTATGCAATAACACATATGGAATCATGTAGTAACCAAAAAAGTGTTAAACCAAAATATAGTTTAGATTTTAGATTCTTCAAAGTAGCGACTCTTTGCCTTGATGATTGCTTTGCACACTCTTGGCATTCTCTCAACCAGCTTCACCTGGAATGTTTCCCCAACAGTCTTGAAGGAGTTCCCACATATGCTGAGCACTTTATGGCAGCTTTTCATTCACTCGGCGGTCCAACTCATCCCAAACCATCTCAATTGGGTTGAGGTCGGGTGATTATGGAGGCCAGGTAATCTGATGCAGCACTCCATCACTCTCCTTCTTGGTCAAATAGCCCTTACATAGCCTGGAGGTGTCTTGGGTCATTGTCTTGTTGAAAAACAAATGATAGTCCCACTAAGCGCAAACCAGATGGGATGGCGTATTGCTGCAGAATGCTGTGGTAGCCATGCTGGTTAAGTGTGCCTTGAATTCTAAATAAATCACTGACAGGGTCACCAGCAAACCACCATCACACCTCCTCCTCCATGCTTCACGGTGGGAACCAAACATGCGGAGATCATCTGTTCACCTACTCTGCGTCTCACAAAGACACAGCGGTTGGAACCAAAAATCTCAAATTTGGTCAGACCAAAGGATAGATTTCCACCAGTCTAATGTCCAATACTCATGTTTCTTGACCAAAAAAAGTATCTTCTTATTGGTGTCCTTTAGTATTGGTTTCTTTGCAGCAATTTGACCATGAAGGCCTGATTCACGCAGGCTCCTCTGAACAGTTGATTTTGAGATGTGTCTGTTACTTGAACTCCGTGAAGCATTTATTTGGGCTGCAATTTTTGAGGCTGGTAACTCTAATGAACTTATCCTCTTTAAGAGAGGTAACTCTGGATCTTCCTTTCCTGTGGCGGTCCTCATGAGAGACAGTTTCATCATAGAGCTTGATGGTTTTTGCGACTGCACTTGAAGAAACTTTCAAAGTTCTTGACATTTTCTGGATTGACTGACCTTCATGTCTTAAAGTAATGATGGACTGTCATTGCTCTTTGCTTATTTAAACTGTTCTAGCCATAATATGGACTTGGTCTTTTACCAAATGGGGCTATCTTCTGTATACCACCCCCTACCTTGTCACAACACAACTGATTGGCTCAAACGCATTAAGAAGGAAAGAAATTCCACAACTTAACTTTTAACAAGGCATACCTATTAATTGAAATGGATTCCAGGTGACTACCTCATGAAGCTGGTTGAGAGAATGCCGAGAGTGTGCAAAGCTGTCAAGGCAAAAGGTGGCTTCTTTGAAGAATCTCAAATATGAAATATATTTAGATTTGTTTAACACTTTTTGGGTTACTACATGATTCCATTTGTATTTTTTCATAGTTGTGATGCCTTCACTACTTTTTTTAAAATGTAGAAAATAGTACAAATAAAGAAAAACCCTGGAATGAGTACAGTAGGCATCCAAACGTTTGACTGGTACTGTATATAAAAAAATATTCCAAAATTGGGTTATCACAAATTCCATGTAATCAGATAATTTATACAGTCACTCCTTACAGCAGCAATGATTCATATTAACCAATGAAGGCACAAAGCAAGCAATATTAGTAAGAAAATAAACATCCATCTCTGTACATATGCACACTGACGAGAGAACTGCATTCCCCAGTATCTAGAAAGACACATTTACTATTACAAAGAAAACTCTACAGAACAGCTGTTAGCTTCAGAAATACATACTGTATATATTTCACAAACCTCAGATTCTAATTTTGTACATACCATCAGCTACAGATAGACTCTGTTTAAAGAATGCCAAGAACCCTTTTAGTCCAGTATAATAAATACAGTTTGTCTGGTAGGTCAAGGGTTAGTCTCTCTCTCCGACAGAGTCAATAGAGCTGATTTTGCAGTGTCCTTTGTGAGGGTTGATGGGACTAATGTGTGTTTGTGTCCTGCTCTGTCTAGCTAGCTGAGAGTGTGTTAGGGTCTAGCTAGCTGAGGGTGTGTTAGGGTCTAGCTAGCTGAGGGTGTGTTAGGGTCTAGCTAGCTAGGGTGTGTTAGTGTCTAGCTAGTCAGGGTGTGTTAGGGTCTGACTAGTCAGGGTGTGTTAGGGTCTAACTAGTCAGGGTGTGTTAGGGTCTAACTAGTCAGGGTGTGTTAAGGTCTAGCTAGTCAGGGTGTGTTAGGGTCCCACTATTCAGGGTGTATTAGGGTCCCACTACTCAGGGTGTATTAGGGTCCCACTACTCAGGGTGTATTAGGGTCCCACTACTCAGGGTGTATTAGGGTCCCACTACTCAGGGTGTATTAGGGTCCCACTACTCAGGGTGTATTAGGGTCCCACTAGTCAGGGTGTATTAGGGTCCCACTAGTCGGGGTGTATTAGGGTCCCACTAGTCGGGGTGTAATAGGGTCTAACTCGTCGGGTGTGTTACGGTCCCACTAGTCGGGGTGTGTTACGGTCCCACTAGTTAGGGTGTATTAGGGTCCCACTAGTCGGGGTGCATTAGGGTCCCACTAGTCGGGGTGCGTTAGGGTCCCACTAGTCGGGGTGTATTAGGGTCTAACTCATCGGGGTGTGTTAGGGTCCCACTAGTCGGGGTGTGTTAGGGTCCCACTAGTCGGGGTGTGTTAGGGTCCCACTAGTCGGGGTGTGTTAGGGTCCCACTAGTCAGGGTGTAATAGGGTCTAACTCGTCGGGTGTGTTAGGGTCCCACTAGTCGGGGTGTGTTAGGGTCCCTCTAGTCGGGGTGTGTTAGGGTCCCTCTAGTCGGGGTGTGTTAGGGTCCCACTAGTCGGGGTGTGTTAGGGTCTAACTCGTCGGGTGTGTTAGGGTCCCACTAGTCGGGGTGTGTTAGGGTCCCTCTAGTCGGGGTGTGTTAGGGTCCCTCTAGTCGGGGTGTGTTAGGGTCCCACTAGTCGGGGTGTGTTAGGGTCTAACTCGTCGGGGTGTGTTAGGGTCTAACTCGTCGGGGTGTGTTAAGGTCCCACTAGTCGGGGTGTGTTAGGGTCCCACTAGTCGGGGTGTGTTAGGGTCCCACTAGTCAGGGTGTGTTAGGGTCTAACTCGTCGGGGTGTGTTAGGGTCTAACTCGTCGGGGTGTGTTAGGGTCCCACTAGTCGGGGTGTGTTAGGGTCCCACTAGTCAGGGTGTGTTAGGGTCTAACTCGTCGGGGTGTGTTAGGGTCCCTCTAGTCGGGGTGTGTTAGGGTCCCACTAGTCGGGGTGTGTTAGGGTCTAACTCGTCGGGGTGTGTTAGGGTCCCTCTAGTCAGGGTGTGTTAGGGTCCCTCTAGTCGGGGTGTGTTAGGGTCCCACTAGTCAGGGTGTGTTAGGGTCCCTCTAGTCGGGGTGTGTTAGGGTCCCACTAGTCAGGGTGTGTTAGGGTCCCACTAGTCAGGGTGTGTTAGGGTCCCTCTAGTCAGGGTGTGTTAGGGTCCCACTAGTCGGGGTGTGTTAGGGTCTAACTCGTCGGGGTGTGTTAGGGTCCCACTAGTCGGGGTGTGTTAGGGTCCCACTAGTCAGGGTGTGTTAGGGTCCCTCTAGTCGGGGTGTGTTAGGGTCCCACTAGTCGGGGTGTATTAGGGTCTAACTCGTCGGGGTGTGTTAGGGTCCCACTAGTCGGGGTGTGTTAGGGTCCCACTAGTCAGGGTGTGTTAGGGTCCCACTAGTCAGGGTGTGTTAGGGTCCCACTAGTCACGGTGTGTTAGGGTCCCACTAGTCACGGTGTGTTAGGGTCCTACTAGTCGGGGTGTGTTAGGGTCCCACTAGTCAGGGTGTGTTAGGGTCCCACTAGTCAGGGTGTGTTAGGGTTCCACTAGTCAAGGTGTGTTAGGGTCTAACTCGTCGGGGTGTGTTAGGGTCTAACTCGTCGGGGTGTATTAGGGTCTAACTCGTCGGGGTGTATTAGGGTCTAACTCGTCGGGGTGTATTAGGGTCTAACTCGTCGGGGTGTGTTAGGGTCCCACTAGTCAGGGTGTGTTAGGGTCCCACTAGTCGGGGTGTGTTAGGGTCCCACTAGTCGGGGTGTATTAGGGTCTAACTCGTCGGGGTGTATTAGGGTCCCACTAGTCGGGGTGTATTAGGGTCTAACTCGTCGGGGTGTGTTAGAGTCCCACTAGTCGGGGTGTATTAGGGTCTAACTCGTCGGGGTGTGTTAGGCCTCTCCTCAGCTCTCCAGAGGTGTATTTTTATGGTGCCCACTGTGTTGACATCACAGCACAGTTATCCTTCCATCTGCTCTTTCCCTCCACCTCTCTGTAGAGACAAATCTTCATTAGGCCTTAGTTACAGCCAATCTCCATTCTATCACCTTGTCTTTCTATAGAACAGGTAACCACACCCCCCAACTATACCATCCATCAGAACACAGATGTCTGTTCTGATGGACCAACATTTCGGCATCCCTGTGCCTTCTTCCTGAAGAAGAAGTGATGCCGAAACATTGGTGATTTACCCAATAAATTACTGGGAGTTTATATATGGAGTGTGCGACTCTTTATTTTTTATAGTTTATAGTTTATTCGCCGTTAGTCAGCACCTCCACACAAAATCCTTGTTCTGATGGAACAAACAACTTTTGTGTTTTTTGTGTTTTTTGTTCTGATGGAACAAACAACTTTTACAGGCTGTATCACTGCCTGGTATGGCAACCGCAGGGCTCTCCAGAGGGTGGTGCGGTCTGCCCAATGCATCATCGGGGTAAACTACTTGCCCTCCAGGACTCCTACAGCATCCGATGTCACAGGAAGGCCAAAAAGATCATCAAGGACAACAACCACCCGAGCCACTGCCTGTTCACCCCGCTATCATCCAGAAGGTGAGGTCAGTACAGGTGCATCAAAGCTGGGACCGAGAGACTGAAAAACAGCTTCTATCTCAAGGCCATCAGACTGTTAAATAGCCATCAATAGGCGGCTTCCACCCGGTTACGTAACCCTGCACCTTAGAGGCTGCAGCCCCATATAGTGGGGCAAAAAAGTATTTAGTCAGCCACCAATTGTGCAAGTTCTCCCAGTTAAAAAGATGAGAGAGGCCTGTAATTTTCATCATAGGTACACGTCAACTATGACAGACAAAATGAGAAAAGAAAATCCAGAAAATCACATTGTAGGATTTTTTATGAATTTATTTGCAAATTATGGTGGAAAATAAGTATTCGGTCACCTACAAACAAGCAAGATTTCTGGCTCTCACAGACCTGTAACTTCTTCTTTAAGAGGCTCCTCTGACCTCCACTCGTTACCTGTATTAATGGCACCTGTTTGAACTTGTTATCAGTATAAAAGACACCTGTCCACAACCTCAAACAGTCACACTCCAAACTCCACTATGGCCAAGACCAAAGTGCTGTCAAAGGACACCAGAAACAAAATTGTAGCCCTGCACCAGGCTGGGAAGACTGAATCTGCAATAGGTAAGCAGCTTGGTTTGAAGAAATCAACTGTGGGAGCAATTATTAGGAAATGGAAGACATATAAGACCACTGATAATCTCCCTCGATCTGGGGCTCCACGCAAGATCTCACCCCATGGGGTCAAAATGATCACAAGAACGGTGAGCAAAAATCCCAGAACCACACGGGAATGACCTGCAGAGAGCTGGGACCAAAGTAACAAAGCCTACCATCAGTAACACACTACGCCGCCAGGGACTCAAATCCTGCAGTGCCAGACGTGTCCCCCTGCTTAAGCCAGTACATGTCCAGGCCCGTCTGAAGTTTGCTAGAGAGCATTTGGATGATCCAGAAGAGGATTGGGAGAATGTCATATGGTCAGATGAAACCAAAATAGAACTTTTTGGTAAAAACTCAACTCGTCGTGTTTGGAGGGCAAAGAATGCTGAGTTGCATCCAAAGAACACCATACCTACTGTGAAGCATGGGGGTGGAAACATCATGCTTTGGGGCTGTTTTTCTGCAAAGGGACCAGGACGACTGATCCGTGTAAAGGAAAGAATGAATGGGGCCATGTCTCGTGGGATTTGGAGTGAAAACCTCCTTCCATCAGCAAGGGCATTGAAGATGAAATGTGGCTGGGTCTTTCAGCATGACAATGATACCCAAACACACCGCCCAGGCAACGAAGGAGTGGCTTCGTAAGAAGCATTTCAAGGTCCTGGAGTGGCCTAGCCAGTCTCCAGATCTCAACCCCATAGAAAATCTTTGGAGGGAGTTGAAAGTCTGTGTTGCCCAGCGACAGCCCCAAAACATCACTGCTCTAGAGGAGATCTGCATTGAGGAATGGGCCAAAATACCAGCAACAGTGTGTGAAAACCTTGAAGACTTACAGAAAACGTTTGACCTGTGTCATTGCCAACAAAGGGTATATAACAAAGTATTGAGATAAACTTTTGTTATTGACCAAATACTTATTTTCCACCATCATTTGCAAATAAATTCATTAAAAATCCTACAATGTGATTTTCTGGATTTCTTTCCCTAATTTTGTCTGTCATAGTTGAAGTGTACCTATGATGAAAATTACAGGCCTCTCATCTTTTTAAGTGGGAGAACTTGCATAATTGGTGGCTGACTAAATACTTTTTTGCCCCACTGTACATAGACATGGAATCACTGGCCACTTTAATAATGGAACACTAGTCACTTTAATAATGTTTACATATTTTTGCTTTACTCATCTCATATGTACAATTGAATTCGGAAGTTTAAAGTCATTAAAAACTTGTTTTTCAACCACTCCACAAATTTCTTGTTAACAAACTATAGTTTTGGCAAGTCGGTTAGGACATCTACTTTGTGCATGACACAAGTAATTTTTCAAACAATTGTTTACAGACAGATTATTTCACTTATAATTCACTGTATCACAATTCCAGTGGGTCAGAAGTTTACATACAGTGACTGTGCCTTTAAACAGCTTGGAAAATTCCATAAAATGATGTCATGGCTTTAGAAGCATCTGATAGGCTAATTGACATCGTTTGAGTCAATTGGAGGTGTACATGTGGATGTATTTCAAAGCCTACCTTCAAACTCAGTGCTTCTTTGCTTGACATCATGGGAAAATCAAAAGAAACCAGCCAAGACCTCAGAAAAAAAATTGTAGACATCCACAAGTCTGGTTCAACCTTGGGAGCAATTTCCAAATTCCCTGAAGGTACCACGTTTATCTGAGCAAACAATAGTACGCAAGTATAAACACCATGGGACCACGCAGTCGTCATACCGCTCAGGAAGGAGACGCGTTCTGTCTCCTAGAGATGAACGTACTTTGGTGCGAAAAGTGCAAATCAATCCCAGAACAACAGCAAAGGACCTTGTGAAGATGCTGGAAGAAACAGGTACAAAAGTATCTATATCCACAGTAAAACGAGTCCTATATCGAAATAACCTGAAAGGTCGCTCAGGAAGGAAGAAGCCACTTCTCCAAAACAGCCATAAAAAAGTCAGACTACAGTTTGCAACTGCACATGGAGACAAAGATTGTACTTTTTGGAAAAATGTCCTCTGGTCTAATGAAACAAAAATAGAACTGTTTGGCCATAATGACCATCGTTATGTTTGGTGGAAAAATTGGAGAGGCTTGCAAGCTGAAGAACACCATCCCAACCGTGAAGCACGGGGTTGCAGCATCATGTTGTGGGGATGTTTTGCTGCAGGAGGGACTGGTGCACTTCACAAAATAGATGGCATCATGAGGTAGGAAAATGATGTGGATATATTGAAGCAACATCTCAAGACATCAGTCTGGAAGTTAAAGCTTGGTCGCAAATGGGTCTTCCAAATGGACAATGACCCCAAGCATACTTCCAAAGTTGTGGCAAAATGGCTTAAGAACAACAAAGTCAAGGTATTGGAGTGGCCATCATAAAGCCCTGACCTCAATCCTATAGAAAATTTGTGGGCAGAACTGAAAAAGCGTGTGTGAGCAAGGACGCCTAGAAACCTGACTCAGTTACACCAGCTCTGTCAGGAGGAATGGGCCACAATTCACCCAACTTATTGTGGGAAGCTTGTGAAAGGCTCCCCGAAATGTTTGACCCAAGTTAAACAATTTAAAGGCAATGCTACCAAATACTAATTGATTGTATGTAAACTTCTGGCCCACTGGGAATGTGATGAAAGAAATAAAGGCTGAAATAAATAATTCTTCACATTCTTAAAATAAAGTGGTGATCCTAACTGACCTAAGAGAGGGGATTTTTACTAGGATTAAATGTCAGGAATTGTGAAAAGCTGAGTTTAAATGTATTTGGCTAAGGTGTATGTAAACTTCCGACTTCAACTGTATTCTATTCTACTGTATTTAGTCTATGCAACTCCAACGTTGCTCATCCTAATATTTATATATTCCTTAATTCCATTCTTTACTTTTAGATTTGTGTGTATTGTTGTGAATTAGATATTACTGCACCGTTGGAGCTACGAACACAAGCATTTCGCTACACCCGCAATAACATCTGCTAAACATGTGTATGTGACCAATACAATTTGATTTTGATTTGTACTCCCTGGCTTCATGCCTGGTAGAGGGGCACCACCCTGTTGATGGCCTGCCGGCATATGGGGCAGATGGGCTGAGGCAGGGCCTGGTAGCAGCTGTAGCAGCAGCACACGTGCCCACAGTCCAGTAGCACACAGCTACGCGGCTGGGCCAGGCAGATCACACAGTCATTCTCCAGGGGCGTCTCCTGCTCCCTAGACCCCTCTTGTGTAGCCCCAGACCCCCGGGCACCCAGTGTCTCAAACTCCCTCTTCAGACGTTCCTGTTCCCAGCAGACCCTCAGGCTGCGGTAGTAGCGGCAGCCCACCCAGAGGACGACGGCGGCCCCGGCCAGGGCGAACACAGAGGCCAAGACCCGCCAGACCACCGCCTGGTCTTCCTGCTCCAGCCGCAGGGTCTCAAAGTCTGCTGTGCTTAGGAAGTACTCTGAGCCGTCGGTGGGCGGGCGGAGCTTCAGCACCCGGTCCGTGTCCAGGATGAGCTCGCCTACACCTGTCAGAGTAGCGCCAACCTGGAAATACAGACAGACACAAACTAGTCAGGATTATTCATGCTTTTTGGAGCACTATTCAGGGGCAATAGTGGTGACCTCATCCTAAACACAATGGAACGTTTTGGGATGTTATTGTGGAATTTTAGGATTGAAGATGTAAGAGGTAATTTATCAGTGGTAAAATGATAAAACCAAACTAAATCTTACCTTGAGCATTTCCTCAGTCTCCAGCTGGCCTTTGGGCTTCTCTCCACTGAGGTACTGTCCGACGATGTCGGTGAAACCGTAGGTGGCCTGGTGGAACTTCTCATGGAGGATCTCCATCTTCAGCTCTGAGGCCTCCAGGGGACACAGCACCCTCACCTTGGCCTGGTCCGACCCCACCAGGCTGAAGGGCACAGTATTCACCCTCTGGTGCAGCACCCGCTCACTGTCCATCCTACACAGGAAAGGGGGGGGGGGCACAGTGGGTAAGGTGTTTTGTGTGGTGATATGATAGGTTATAATTAGTGATGTATATCTGCTGAGACTAAATGTCAGACGCTCCTAGTCATATTACAGTTGATAACAAAATGATGATACAGATTAAACTAGTCGTTCACATGATATTTGGAGTGTCAGTCAAGAGTGTTTCTACCAGGTGTGGGCCAGGCTGTTCCACACCAGCTTGTGTTCCCTCAGCATGAGTTTCTGCACTACCCCTACGCTGCCTTCCTGGTACTGACTCCTTAGAGGCTCTCCCACAGGCTGCACTGCCCCTACACACACACACACACACACACACACACACACACACACACACACACACACACACACACACAAAATGGATAGAGCCATTAATTACACTAAGTAGGTGAGAGAGAATAGGGTCCACTCAATATCATAATAATATGATCATAGTGATACATTCAGAAATGTTACCCATTCACACAAATAACTTTACCTTCGATGACAACATACTGCAGACACTTTCCCGGTGTCACATTCAAAAGGTCTGCCAGTTTCCCATCCAAATTAATGTGGGGTGCCTCCTGAAACAACAAGCAAAAAGAAAAGCCTGTCATTCCTATGAAAATTCTTATGTCTCCTAAATAAATCATGGTTTTGTACTCTGTTTACAATGTTATTCAATCCGTATTGTGGAAGATCCTTGTTATAGCGCAATTGAAATGTAAAGGTCATTTCCTTTTGAGCCGACATATGCAGCATGTAGGCTACCGTGAATGCAGTCTCTGCGAACGCTGAAACATTGCCTTTAAAATTTTGATTGTGCTATTGCGCGGATCTTCAGCGATACGGATTGAATCTAGGCCTATGTCTGAAGGAATAGATACAGGTCAGGGCAGGCTACTAACATTGAGCTTGTCCACCGATTTCCTCTTTTTCCTGTAGATGTAGAAGAAGAGGCCTGATATGGCCAAGCTGGTGCCTAGACACAGCCCCTCCACCGTCCTCACTGGAAACTCCTCCATCCCCCCAACACACTCTCCACACTGGCTCTTCTCACCTCCCTTGTAATAGGGCTACAGTACAGAAACAGATTGCCAAACATGTGATGTAATATGAAGGAGGTTCTTTAGCATGAATGCAAGATGCCCACACATCACTCTGACAAGCTGCAATTAAATCCGCAGCTGCCGGATTCTCTTTGAGATTTTCAGTGAAATGCTTGAAAATGTCTATAATTTCATGTATGACATCAAAGTGGCACAAGGCTGGTTGCTATTTCTGTTCAGCACTTTGACAGTAAACTGAATTAGGCTACTCAGAATACAAAGAGTCACAAAATGTTGGGTTATTCACATATGATTGGGTTATATAACCTAACTTTACAGTCTAAGAAACTTGATCTCAAACAATTCTAGTATTACACTGATTCAGTCAGATAAATCATGACTATTTACATATTCACTGCCTTCACCCACAAGCACAACAAAGTTGAAAATTGTTTTATTTCATTGACGATTTACAAAATCGGTAATTTTTGGCATTTAAAAAAATATATATATACAAAAGGGGTACCTATCTCTCTTTCTAGATGTTTTATGTAATATGATGACAGTGCTTGAGTTCAAATACCAATTGCTGACTTAGGTGATTAGCTAATACAATTATAGAGTTGAACATGTTATTTTGGGCCAAGCTAGCTAACGTTACTTAGAGCAACCGGTAGTTTAAATACATATGAACCAGTAAAGCCATTTCTCTGATGTAATGTTAGTCGACACAGATCTACATTAATGAAATATCTCGTTGAACATTGACATTATGCTATCTAAGATAGCTAGCTATTTATAAATAATACAAGTACAAATTAAAGTTCATGGCTGGCTCACTGAGTGGCAAGAAATAAACATTACACAGTTGGTTAGCAAATGTTTAGTTAGCTGGAAAACCTGCCATTGACCTTTAAAATATCTTATTTGATTAGTCATAAATGTGGTCTATGTCAGCAAAAGTCAGACCATAACATGACAATAGTATTTGTGCACTCTTCTGCAACGGTCAATACGTCAAATGTAACTTAATCAATCAGTATTGTCATTTTTTACCTTTGAAACCGCTCAAGTTATCATCCCCGGAAGAAAGGCTATTTTTGTATAGGTCATATGACATGTTCCACTTCCTTGAAGCCACCATGCATCTTCGGGTGACGCTTTCCTGAATCATGTGACGGGGTACTTATAAGTCCCGTCACATATTGTCAGTTATTTAAAAAAAATATTTGGTACTGTCTTTGGTCGAGTTGTGGTGACACACGTGTTGCGGACAAAGTTTCGGCTTCTGCACGTAGCTAGCTGCGCCGAAATGGCAGGAGGTGTGAGGAAAAAGTCGTACCCTGGTCCACGGTCTAGAGTCTGGGCGCCACTTCGTACACTATGGCAGGAGAAACATTTGATCGTATTCAAGGCAGAGTACACAATACTGGTCGCCTCTGTTCTGTGGTTCCTGGAGATCGGAATAAACATATGGGTCATCCAAAAAGTAGCATGTAAGTACTAGTAGCATGCTAGCAGTTTAGCCAGTTAGCTTGGCCCTAAAAAAAAAAAAAAGTCTTCATACAACAACATTAAACATGTTACAAGACAGATGGCTGGACCCCTGCAGTCCATGATGGTACGGTCCTTGTTCATATTCTTCTAGTGTAAAGCTATTTTGTAGGCAAACTGAATGCGCACAACAGTAAACCGATAATCTCATAGATAACCTCACCTGAATACCATATTCATAATGTATCAACGTAGCTCGCTAGCTAACAGTTAGTGTTTGCCAGCTAGCCTCTGTAGTGCCACTTGTTAAAGTGAATTTGCAACCACAGCGTGATCACGTTCCCTTCCTTGTGATGATGTTGCCTAGTATGAATGAAATATGTTTTCAAAAGTTGTGCCAATTTCTGTTGCCAGCACAAGAATGTGTAAGATGGACAACCAGGAATTTGAAAGCAACAATGGTAGCTTGTTAATCTAGTCTACTGTACTTTTGACACAGTTCCTGCAGTTTGCCTCTTCTTGTTTATTATTTTTTTCTTAGCAGTAACGTTAGTTGCTGCTGATTGTTCTGTCACCTGATTCTTTAGGTACCTTCCACAACCCAGTTTGTTGAATGCATATTTCCAAGTTATTGCAAATGCCACCTGTCACTTATTGGTGAATGTCTTCTCCTGCAGACACAGAGATCGACTGGAAGGCGTATATGGATGAGGTAGAGGGAGTCATCAACGGCACCTACGACTACACCCAGCTCAAAGGAGGCACAGGGCCTCTGGTGTAAGTTCCACTAACCTATTCGTGGTGGCACTTTATAAGTTAAGGAACCAGGTTCCAGTACCAGGATTGGCCTTCATCACTGGACCCCATGACAAATCATTACAATTATGTGTGTGTTTGTGTGTGCCTACAGTGTGACATATCTTGACGTGAACAAAATCAGTCTTGAAACTGACTTCTGAAACTACCATTCCAGATACCCAGCAGGATTTGTGTACACCTTCACAGCGCTGTATTACATCACCAACCACGGGGTGAATATTCGCCTGGCCCAGTACCTGTTTGCTGTTTTCTACCTGCTCACCCTGCTGCTCGTCTTCAGGATCTACCACCGCACCAAGAAGGTCAGCTAGGTCTAAATAGTTACCCAGAGAAGTCTTTATCTACAATTTGCTCTCTCAATATCAGAGTATCAAGTCCCAACTTAATTATGTTACTTAAAAACAGTTTGAACTGGAATATTCTGTTTCCTATGACAATCTCTGCATAAGAAAATCCTGCACTGTAAAAGGCTATTCACTTGTCTTTAGATGCCTGCCGGTCTGTTTGTCTGCCCTCCTCTCCAGGGCCCTCATTCACAAAACATTCTAGATATTTTCTTGGAAAATCATTCAATCTTAAGATATTGTTGAAAAATTGCACTTACAAACTATCTTATGAACTTATTTTTTTTTATTTCTTAAGAAGCTTAAGTTTTTACGTTAGAAGTGTTTTGTGAATCTGGGCCCAGGTTCCTCCCTACGTATTCTTCTTTGTGTGCTGTGCCTCCTACCGGATCCACTCCATCTTCGTCCTGCGTCTTTTCAACGACCCTGTAGCCATGATGATGTTGTTCGGGGCTGTCAATCTGTTCCTGGACGGCCGCTGGACTCTGGGCTGTGGCCTCTACAGGCAAGTATCAACCCTGGTCCTGCACAACTGGAGCCTATCTCAGCTTAGTTCCACCTCGATCAATTCAGTTTAGCTTGGTTTAGTTCAGTGTGGGCAAATATGGCTGCGTTTTATACAGGCAACCCAATTCTGCTCTTTCTTTCACTAATTGGTCTTTTGACCAGTCAGATCAGCTCTTTTGCCAACAATAGGGCAGAAGATCATAATTGGGCTGCCTGTGTAAATGCAGGCTATGGGACACCTTTCATGACAATAGCACTCTAATTTAGATTGGCAGAACTGAGTTGCCGAACTCAACATCTATGGCTGCGGTATCCCGTCACATGGTGAATGACAACTTCCTCTCTCTTTGTTGTGGACAGTTTAGCAGTGTCTGTGAAGATGAACGTGCTCCTGTTTGCCCCGGGCCTCCTCTTCCTCCTGCTGTCTGAGTTTGGCCTGATGAGGGCCATACCCAAGCTCTCTCTCTGTGCTGCCATCCAGGTTAGGATCTCCTTCATCTGCTTTAACTGTTACATTTCGATTTTAGACACAGATGCTTGTCATAGCGTTGACTATCTTTAAATGTGAAGACTGTATATTATCAAATCAATTCTTTATGTGTAATTATTCCGTAATTCAACGAATCATGGAATAGTAATTAACTAGGAAGTTGGGGCACAATGGGATAATGTTGTTTATAGAGTGTCAATTTCCCAAATATATAACTCTTCAGATATTTTCATACATTAATAAGTGACTAATCAATAAGGTATTATTACCTCATCAGTCTCATTCCTGAATGTCACAAACCCTTGGATATCTGCACGAACCCTAACATAGATCATGAGTCAGCGATATACAAATTGGCTTAATTATGTGTTTACTAAGTAACTTACTCACAGAATTACATAAACACATATAAGGTCATACATTGGTTACTGACATGATAGAAAAGTCCCTAGTGGGCTAAGCTGATATGATGGCTTGGTAGACAAAGGAAAGGGGTGGGGACAGTTCAAGAGTGGGAAACTCAGAGGATTCACTGTAATACAGTGGATAACTACACTCATGAAATGCTAATACTTTTAACATGAACAGCCGCTTATTCGAAAATAAATTGAAATTGACATATTTACGAGTGTATGCCTTTGCTGTCCCTCTCTGCGATCGCTGGTCCGTCTGCTGGATAGTCGTCAGAAAGCCTCTGGTTTGTCCACCAGAGATCAAAGTCTGTCGGAGTTGTAGGTTGGGTACTTCAGAGTACCATTTGGAAATGTTCGTAGATCGGATGCGTTTACCAGACTAAAGTATTTAAACAGCTGCAGCCTGAATAATTGGTCTTTAGTTTGTAACGACAGCTCCATGTTTTCTGTCTGGGCTCACGGTATACACCCTAAAGGGCCACGTCGTGACATGTTTCTTGTCTCCAGAGTTCCATCCCATCTCCACATTGTGTGGACAATCAGGTTTTTCCTACTCTATTTCCATTCTGTTCATTGTCCATCTTTACTCCACCTCCCTCCCCTCACTTCTCTCCCTATCACAGATGTTGTTGGGCCTACCCTTCCTGATGGAGAATCCCATTGGCTATATGACCCGGGCCTTTGACTTGGGTCGTCAGTTTATGTTCAAGTGGACAGTGAACTGGCGCTTCCTGCCTGAGTGGCTGTTCCTGAGTTGCTACTTCCACCTGGTGCTTCTGGCTGCCCACCTGCTAGCCCTGCTGCTGTTTGCCCTGTGCCGCTGGAAGAGGTGAGAGATGTGGCTACTGGGTTTATCACTAGGATTAGATATTTTCATGGTCAGGATGAAACTCTTGGCCAATAGTGTAGCCTAAAATGAACCACACAGCCTAACTGACAAGCACACCAATGCTTGAGTCTGGCTATCTCTGCTTTTTGTTGTTACCGGACATGCTTTCTGATTTAATTAAACCAACTAATTTTCCCCTCAGGCCTGGAGAGAGCATCATGGAACTGCTGAAGGAGCCAGGCAAGCGAGTAATCCCTGCCCAGAAACTCACCTCAGATCATATCCTTTCTTCAGTCTGTCTCTGGAGCCATGAGTAGAAACACTGTACCATTGTGGTGTTTTCTATATCTCTAATTCTTATCTTATTAGGTCTGTCTCTATGGCCATAAAGTACCAGGGTCTAGTATATCACTAAAGAGGGTTATTAGTGGGTTAAAGTGTTCCAAAAGCCAATTATATTAGACCTTAACAGCCGATCACAGATGGTGCTGATCCTCTTCACGTCTAACTTCATCGGCATGTGCTTCAGCCGCTCGCTGCACTACCAGTTCTACGTCTGGTACTTCCACACCCTACCTTTCCTTCTCTGGAGCGGAGGAGTGAAGAAGCTGGCTCACCTACTCAGGTAAGAGGGGACGGGACATACCTTTGGCTACAATGTTGCGAGCAGATTTAGGAACCAATATGAGCCTAGATGGGTCAAAAATACCTGTTATTGTCACTCCATGTGTTCTTCCATTATATCTAACGTGGTGTTTCTGTGGACAGGGTTTTGATCCTCGGCCTGGTGGAGCTGTCGTGGAACACCTACCCTTCTACTACACACAGTTCAGCAGCCCTCCATGTCTGTCATCTCATCATGCTGCTCTCCCTGTGGTTCGCCCCCGGGGTAGAGGAGAAGACCAAGAGCAAGTGAGCTTTTCCCCTAGGAGACCTTCCCGTCGTGGGGGTCTGGTCGACCATCTCCACCCTGCTCTCACCCCAGGCTGGTTCTCACCCTTCACACTGTCTTGCCCATCTCGCTGTAGCTCTGTGCTAATGTATAGCGTAACGTACAGGTGGGAGAAGGTACAGCGTGAGACTGCATGTGGAAGGCACATGCAGGATCGTTTGGTGGGAGGAGGTCCTGAAAACAATTAGGATTCTCAGGTTAAAGAATTAAATCTAATTTAGGTGGGAGTCTAGTGTGGGAGTCTCGTTGTGAGGAGAAATGCTTTGCTGTGTTGTCGATAAGACATCTTAAGTAAGGGTCTCTTACTTCCAGTATGTATTTTTTATGGAGAAACTGCCTTTAGCCCATGATTTGTCCTGTTAGGTATTATCACTGGTCTTGCTGATAGTAGAGAATAGTCAAACTGTTAGTACAGTAGTTCCTCATCCTGGCAATCAGCTGGTCTGAACTTCTGTTACTGGACTATTTGTTGATGTAAAGATCCTGGTCCGCTGTAGCTCAGTTGGTAGAGCATGGCGCTTGCAATGCCAGGATAGTGGGTTCGATTCCATGGGCCACCCATGTATAAAAAAAAAATGTATGCATGACTCAGTTCTTTTGGATGAAAGCATCTGCTAAATGGCATATTACATTAAAGATGGTTTCTATGTTTTTTTTTAATGAAGCTTTAAATTGAACTGTCCTCTGCAATAAGCTTTTGGTACCACCCATTGGGCACAATGGGAATGACGTAGCCTAGCTACCACAAGGCTTACTATAGGCTTATTCATAATAAATGGCATTTCATATAACAATATGACCATGCAAATCTAAGCTGTTGACAATCATGGTTATCTGTTGGTTTGTTAAAAAATCTAAATGTTCTAAGAGTTTGGTTTTCAGTGTGGTGTGCAGTAGACTAAATAAAAGGCCAGTTTCCCGCACCTAGATTAAGCCTACCCCTTGTCAAAACACACACTGAAGTTATTTTAGTTAAGAATAGAGAGAGTTCAGTGAGCTAATGTTGGTATTTTGGTGAACTGTCCCTTTTATATGAATACCGAACTGTACCTTTTTAAGTATGAACTCTTTTAATGTGCTGCCATAGATGATGTTTAGCGTAGTTTAATGCTCATATTTGTTTGCTGATATACAGTTGGAGTTGGAAGTTTACACTTAGGTTGGAGTCATTAAAACTCGTTTTTCAACCACTCCACAAATTTTGTGTTAACAAACTCGGTTAGGACATCTACTTTGTGCATGACACAGGTAATTTTTCCAACAGTTGTTTACAGACAGATCTGTACAAACAATAGTACGCAAGTATAAACACCATGGGCCCACGCAGCCGTCATACCGCTCAGAAAGGAGACGCGTTCTGTCTCCTAGAGATGAACGTACTTTGGTGCGAAAAGTGCAAATCAATCCCAGAACAGCAAAGGCCCTTGTGAAGATGCTGGAGGAAACGGGCACAAAAGTATCTATATCCACAGAAAAAAGAGTCCTATATTGACATAACCTGAAAGGCCTCTCAGCAAGGAAGAAGCCACTGCTCCAAAACCGCCATAAAAAAGCCAGACTACGGTTTGCAACTGTACATGGGGACAAAGATCGTACTTTTTTGGAGAAATGTCCTCTGGTCTGATGAAACAAAAATAGAACTGTTTGGCCATAATGACCATCGTTATTTTTGGTGGAAAAAGGGGGAGGATTGCAAGCCGAAGAACACCATCCCAACCGTGAAGCACGGGGGTGGCAGCATCATGTTGTGGGGGTGCTTTTCTGCAGGAGGAACTGGTGCACTTCACAAATTAGATGGCATCATGAGGGAAATTTTGTGGATATATTAAAGCAACATCTCAAGACATCAGCCAGGAAATTAAAGCTTGGTTGAAAATGGGTCTTCCAAATGGACAATGACCCCAAGCATACTTCCAAAGTTGTGGCAAGATGGCTTAAGGACAACAAAGTCAAGGTATTGGAGTGGCCATCACAAAGCTGTGTCAGGAGGAATGGGTCAAAATTCATCCAACTTATTGTGGGAAGCTTGTGGAAGGCTACCCAAAACGTTTGACCCAAGTTAAACATTTTAAAGGCAATACTACCAAATACTAATTTAGTGTATGTAAACTTCTGACCCACTGGGAATGTGATGAAAGAAATAAAAGCTGAAATAAATAATTCTCTCTACTATTATTCTGACATTTCACATTCTTAAAATAAAGTGGTGATCCTAACTGACCTAAGACAGGAAATTATTACTAGGATTAAATGTTAGGAATTGTGAAAAACTGAGTTTAAATGTATTTGGCTAAGGTGTACTGTATGTAAACTTCTGACTTCAACTGTATGTTTTGATTTGCATGAGTGTTTGTGTTACAGAGATTGGAGATTTATTCTGTTGATAATGAAAATAAAATGTGTATCTGTGTAAAGAAATGAGAATTGAATGTAATTCAGTCAGTCCTTTGATTCTACACTTTAATGCAAGTTAGACATGCTACCTAGTTAATGGGTAATTCAGCTCAGATTTATTTGAGCTGTAACTCAAATAAAATAAAGAAGAAGAAAAGGTGCTATCTAGAACCTTATACAGTTATTTGGCTGTACCTGTAGGTGAACCCTTTGAAGAACCTGTTTTTGTTCCAGGTAGAACACTTTTCGGTTCCATGTAGATCCCTTTCCACAGCTGGTGCTACAAAAGGGGTCTACCTGGAACCAAAAAGGGTTGTCCTATAGGGACAACCAAAGAACCCTGTTTTTTCTCCGAAGGGTGTAGATGAACAATAACATTATGAATGTGCATATGGAGTGATGGGGTGATCCAAGTGGTTGAAGGGTTTGATTTGACATTTAGCCAATGTAATGGCACTTACTGCTGTCACAAGAATTCTGGCTGCAGGGGGAGGCAGGAGTTTCCCAGACAGGGACGATACAACAAAACAAAATGGCTATTACAAGAACTGGAGTTAATTATTGTAAGTAAATGTGTTACCTGTCAGGTATTTTAAATGTCTGTAATGTCTACTTGTTAAAAGTCTAGGTTTATGACAGACTGTAGTTATACTGTGTTGTAGGTTTATGACTGACTGTAGTTATACTGTGTTGTAGGTTTATGACTGACTGTAGTTATACTGTGTTGTAGGTTTATGACTGACTGTAGTTATACTGTATTATAGGTTTATGACAGACTGTAGTTATACTGTATTGTAGGTTTTTGACAGACTGTAGTTATACTGTATTGTAGGTTTTTGACAGACTTTAGTTATACTGTGTTGTAGGTTTTTGACAGACTGTAGTTATACTGTATTGTAGGTTTTTGACAGACTTTAGTTATACTGTGTTGTAGGTTTTTGACAGACTGTAGTTATACTGTGTTGTAGGTTTTTGACAGACTGTAGTTATACTGTATTGTAGGTTTATGACAGACTGTAGTTATACTGTATTGTAGGTTTATGACAGACTGTAGTTATACTGTATTGTAGGTTTATGACAGACTGTAGTTATACTGTATTGTAGGTTTATGACAGACTGTAGTTATACTGTATTGTAGGTTTATGACAGACTGTAGTTATACTGTATTGTAGGTTTATGACAGACTGTAGTTATACTGTATTGTAGGTTTTTGACAGACTGTAGTTATACTGTATTGTAGGTTTTTGACAGACTGTAGTTATACTGTATTGTAGGTTTTTGACAGACTTTAGTTATACTGTGTTGTAGGTTTACCTGTGGAGTTGCAGGTGTCCTCAAAGTCCTCACTGTCTGCTGGAGGGGCGTCGGCCCAGTCCCACAGAGTAGGCTCTCCGTCTAAGACTGCCTTACTGGGAGCTCCGCCGGTTCCCTAAACGCACCACTACACCTGGCTGTTATCCAAAACCATACTCCTCGGAGCCTTGTTCCTCTCTAAGGGCTCCATTCAATCCATATCGTGTGTGTATATGTACAGTCATTTCAGTAGATCCAGCCTTTGCCTGAAATGTCTTAGGGGTCTGTTCAATCCGCATCGCGGAAGTTCATTGTTAGAGTGACTGAAATTTAAAGGCAATGTTCCCGCGTTAGTGGAGTCTGTATTCATGGTAAACGCTGCATATGTCCGCTCAATCGGAAACTATCACAAAATATTTAACTCTTCAGCGATACAGATTGAGTAGAGCCCCATGTTTCTTCCTAGGTTCCTCCTGTTTTCGAGGGACTTTTTCCTAGCCACTGTGCTTCTGCATCAGCATTGCTGTGATTCTCACGCTTTCTACAGTGTATTTCCCCATTTGTTCACCCAAGTTAAATGATTTACATTCCCCACTAGGGGGCAGTGATGTCACTTCTCTCACCTTGGGCTGCAGTCTCTCCTCCTCACCCAAGAACTCTGTGGTTCCACCTGTCACCTTGGCAACGCCCTGTAGGAGCCTCCTGCAGGCTTGGGGGCCAAGACCAAAGCACCTGGTATAACAACAAAATAACCTCTTATTCAGTTAATACAGAGACAGTCTTTAAAGGAAAGGGAGGTTACCTAGTCAGTTCTACAACTGAATGCATTCATTCTGGAATGTGTCTTCTGCATTTAACCCAACTGTGTCCTTCCGTATCTAAACTGGAGTTAACCTGAGTTAGTAACTACACACAGCAATCAAAAGCCATTTAACTAATTGAATGGTTGCAAGGGCCACAGGCAAGACTAATTGAAAAGGCCAATTGACAGCTACCTCTGTCTGGCAGAACAGACAGACTTTGTCTCCGGTTCACCCACCCACACACGTTATTACCTCTTGTCTCAATGGAGATATGGACTGGCTAAAGCAAATCCTGTTGATGTGTTCTGCAATGTATTTCCTGGCAGTGAGATGTACGTACTGCTGGACTGGCCAA
Source organism: Salmo salar (assembly GCF_965601325.2). Classification (NCBI taxonomy): domain Eukaryota; kingdom Metazoa; phylum Chordata; class Actinopteri; order Salmoniformes; family Salmonidae; genus Salmo; species Salmo salar. Next base: position 42,880,468 of record NC_138304.1, on the reverse strand, counting down.
GTAGAGGGGATGGTCCTTGTTGCGTGGCTGTGGCTCTCCTCCAAAACCTCTCCATACCATGTTTTAACAGTACAGTAATGCACTTTCAGGGTTCCTAGAGATTTGCGGTTTGAATTTTAAGCATGTGACTATGTGGGTGGCTAGACTTAGGCTTGATTAAATATTCTCTGATATCTTTCAGGTCTACAGCAGCAGATAGTTGTCACAGCAACAAGAGGAGAGCCAGGGGTGAGATGCCTGAAAACCACCTGTTGTTGGTTTGTCTGTCCTCTCTCAGTATTTCTCACTCTCCATCCTCTGACTGCTTTCCTCTCCCTTGTTTGTTGGTCCAGCACTGTAGTCAACACCACTGGCACTGGCAAAGAGGAGCGGTACTGAGAGGTAGACTGGCAAAGAGGAGCGGTACTGAGAGGTAGACTGGCAAAGAGGAGCGGTACTGAGAAGTAGACTGGCAAAAGAGGAGCGGTACTGAGAAGTAGACTGGCAAAAGAGGAGCGGTACTGAGAAGTAGACTGGCAAAAGAGGAGCGGTACTGAGAAGTAGACTGGCAAAAGAGGAGCGGTACTGAGAAGTAGACTGGCAAAAGAGGAGCGGTACTGAGAAGTAGACTGGCAAAAGAGGAGCGGTACTGAGAAGTAGACTGGCAAAAGAGGAGCGGTACTGAGAAGTAGACTGGCAAAAGAGGAGCGGTACTGAGAAGTAGACTGGCAAAAGAGGAGCGGTACTGAGAAGTAGACTGGCAAAAGAGGAGCGGTACTGAGAAGTAGACTGGCAAAAGAGGAGCGGTACTGAGAAGTAGACTGGCAAAAGAGGAGCGGTACTGAGAAGTAGACTGGCAAAAGAGGAGCGGTACTGAGAGGAGACTGGCAAAAGAGGAGCGGTACTGAGAGGTAGACTGGCAAAAGAGGAGCGGTACTGAGAAGTAGACTGGCAAAAGAGGAGCGGTACTGAGAAGTAGACTGGCAAAAGAGGAGAGGGAGAAGAGAAAAAGAGGAGGGGGGAGGGATGGAAGGGGATGATGGGAGGATATGAGGGGAGGATGGGGGGATGGGAGGAGCGACTGAGCGGAGGCCAGATTAATAAAAGGACATCAAAGGCAGATGGAGGGATGGGATGAAAGAGCGCCGCCCATTTGTCCCATGCCATCCCTCTCCGCTCTGCCTCAGCTGGCTTACAGATCTCAGGACCATTGTGTTGTACGGGTATATGGAGGGGGCTCGGCCACGACACACACACGAACACACACACACACACACACACACACACACACACACACACACACACACACAACAGTACAAGCACACAGCACTGCAAACTTCTGAACAACAAAGAGACAAGCATACAAAAACACACATTCACACACACATGGTCACACACACTCTCACACGTATGTTGTTGGCAGTGTGAACCCTGCCGTCAGCGTTGGCCTGTGGTGAGGGTCGGGGCGGGCACGTTTGATGCTGTCCCGTTACGAGCCATGCCGCGTTTCATTGTTCAGCCGCTCACTTGGCTTGAAGATGACTCTAATTTGCCTCCTATGGGTTGTCAGATGTTTGCTTAGCATGGACCTCTAGCTAGAGTGTGACCATAGACCACGTCCACTCCACTAACAGTCTGTGTGTGGGTGTACGGAACATTGTGTCTGTGTCGGTGGTGTACTCATCTGAGGTTGGCGTTAGTGTCACCTTTGATGTACAGTACCAGTCAAACATTTGGACACACCTACTCATTTCAAGGGTTTTTCTTTAAATGTACTATTTTCTACATTGTAGAATAATAGTGAAGTCATCAAAACTATGAAATAACACATGGAATTATGTAGTAACCAAAAAAGTGTTAAACAAATCAAAATATATTTTAGATTTTAGTTTCTTCAAAGTAGCCACCCTTTGCCTTGATGACAGCTTTGCACACTCTTGGCATTCTCTCATGATTCCATATGTGTTATTTCATAGTTTCGATGTCTCAATATTATTCTACAATGTAGGAAATAGTCAAAATAAAGAAAAAACCTGGAATGACTAGGACTAAAAAATCTTGGTCGATCAACAGCCTATCAACCAAACAATCGACCAGTCGACTAATTGGGATCAGCCCTACAGTAAACGTAGGCAAAAAAAGTAATAGTTAGTCAAGAACGTCCTAGAGAATATGTAAACTGCCTAACCAGCTCTGCTACGGTGAGTAAAATGATCAAAGTGAGGTGTGCTCTCATTTGTGTCTGGAAGAAGTTAGCAAGCTAGCCTGTTAGCTTGGGTGCTTGGTTGGGACAAGCATGCAGTGGCAGGCAAGCTGCAGAAGGAAGAGCAGCCTACAATTCCACATAATTTATCAGTGCAATTTTAAGGGCCAACTAGCTGACAAAGTTTGAGAGGGTTTATCTAATGTTCCCTCGTTAGATTTTAGCTCATCTTGCTCTGGCTAGCATTAGTTGTTGTTCTTGTTGTTGTTGATGTGCATAACTGAGGGAGAGAGAGCCTACCTTTTCATGGTTATTTGATAAATAATACTGTAAAGTTCCCGAAGTTAAGAGGACTCCCGTGGTATTTATCTACATACACTGCTCAAAAAAACAAAGGGAACACTTAAACAACACAATGTAACTCCAAGTCAATCACACTTCTGTGAAATCAAACTGTCCACTTAGGAAGCAACACTGATTGACAGGGGAGTTTTTCCTAGCCACCGTGCTTCTACACCTGCATTGCTTGCTGTTTGGGGTTTTAGGCTGGGTTTCTGTACAGCACTTTGAGATATCAGCTGATGTAAGAAGGGCTATATAAATACATTTGATTTGATTTGACAATAAATTTCACATGCTGTTGTGCAAATGGAATAGACAACAGGTGGAAATTATAGGCAATTAGCAAGACACCCCCAATAAAGGAGTGGTTCTGCAGGTGGTGATCACAGACCACTTCTCAGTTCCTATGCTTCCTGGCTGATGTTTTGGTCACTTTTGAATGCTGGCGGTGCTTTCACTCTAGTGGTAGCATGAGACGGAGTCTACAACCCACACAAGTGGCTCAGGTAGTGCAGCTCATCCAGGATGGCACATCAATGCGAGCTCTGGCAAGAAGGTTTGCTGTGTCTGTCAGCGTAGTGTCCAGAGCATGGAGGCGCTACTAGGAGACAGGCCAGTACATCAGGAGACGTGGAGGAGGCCGTAGGAGGACAACAACCCAGCAGCAGGACCGCTACCTCCGCCTTTGTGCAAGGAGGAGCAGGAGGAGCACTGCCAGAGCCCTGCAAAATGACCTCCAGCAGGCCACAAATGTGCATGTGTCTGCTCAAACGATCAGAAACAGACTCCATGAGGGTGGTATGAGGGCCCGACGTCCACAGGTGGGGGTTGTGCTTACAGCCCAACACCGTGCAGGACGTTTGGCATTTGCCAGAGAACACCAAGATTGGCAAATTTGCCACTGGCGCCCTGTGCTCTTCACAGATGAAAGCAGGTTCACACTGAGCACATGTGACAGACGTGACAGAGTCTGGAGACGCCGTGGAGAATGTTCTGCTGCCTGCAACATCCTCCAGCATGACCGGTTTGGCGGTGGGTCAGTCATGGTGTGGGGTGGCATTTCTTTGGGGGGGTCGCACAGCCCTCCATGTGCTCGCCAGAGGTAGCCTGACTGCCATTAGGTACCGAGATGAGATCCTCAGACCCCTTGTGAGACCATATGCTGGTGCGGTTGGCCCTGGGTTCCTCCTAATGCAAGGCAATGCTAGACCTCATGTGGCTGGAGTGTGTCAGCAGTTCCTGCAAGAGGAAGGCATTGATGCTATGGACTGGCCCGCCCGTTCCCCAGACCTGAATCCAATTGAGCACATCTGGGACATCATGTCTCGCTCCATCCACCAACGCCACGTTGCACCACAGACTGTCCAGGAGTTGGCGGATGCTTTAGTCCAGGTCTGGGAGGAGATCCCTCTAGAGACCATCTGCCACCTCATCAGGAGCATGCCCAGGCGTTGTAGGGAGGTCATACAGGCACGTGGAGGCCACACACACTACTGAGCCTCATTCTGACTTGTTTTAAGGACATTACATCAAAGTTGGATCAGCCTGTAGTGTGGTTTTCCACTTTAATTTTGAGTGTGACTCCAAATCCAGACCTCCATGGGTTGAGAAATTGGATTTCAATTGATTATTTTTGTGTGATTTTGTTGTCAGCACATTCAACTATGTAAAGAAAAAAGTATTTAATAAGATTATTTCATTCATTCAGATCTAGGATGGGTTATTTTAGTGTTCCCTTTATTTTTTTGAGCAGTGTATTTGAAGAAATCCATTCAGGTGTATTTTGTGGCTTTTGGCGAATGTGCTCTAATGATCTAAAGTCTCGCTGTTGCAACTGCCTGTAAAAACACAGTCCAGTTCAAAGTGAATGATGGCAAGCCCATGTGGGAAGTGGCTTGTTTGTAAACTCAGCAAAAAATAAACGTCCCTTTTTCAGGACCCTGTCTTTAAAAGAAAATTAGTAAAAATCCAAACAACTTCACAGATCTTCATTGTAAAGGGTTTAAACACTGTTTCCCGTGCTTGTTCAGTGAACCATAAACAATTAATGAACATGCACCTGTGGAACGGTCGTTAAAACATGAACAGCTTACAGACGGTAGGCAATTAAGGTCACAGTTATTGAAACTTAGGAAACTAAAGATGCCTTTCTACTGACTCTGAAAAACACCAAAAGAAAGATGCCCAGGGTCCCTGCTCATCTGCGTGAACGTGCCTTAGGTATACTGTAAGGAGGCATGAGGACTGCAGATGTGGCCAGGGCAATAAATTGCAATGTCCGTACTGTGAGACGCCTAAGACAGCGCTACAGGGAGACAGGATGGACAGCTGATCATCCTCGCAGTGGCAGACCACGTGTAACAACACCTGCACAGGATCGGTACATCTGAACATCACACCTGCAGGACAGGTACAGGATGGCAACAACAACTGCCCGAGTTACACCAGGAACGCACAATCCCTCCATCAGTGCTCAGACTGTCCACAATAGGCTGAGAGAGGCTGGACTGAGGGCTTGTAGGCCTGTTGTAAGGCAGGTCCTCACCAGACATCACCGACAACAACTTCGCCTATGGGCACAAACCCACCGTCGCTGGACCAGACAGGACTGGCAAAAAGTGTTCTACACTGACGAGTCGCGGTTTTGTCTCACCAGGGATGATGGTCGGATTCGCGTTTATCGTCGAAGGAAGGAGCGTTACATCGAGGCCTGTACTCTGGAGCGGGATCGATTTGGAGGTGGAGGGTCCATCATGGTCTGGGGCGGTGTGTCACAGCATCATCGGACTGAGCTTGTTGTCATTGCAGGCAATCTCAACGCTGTGCGTTTACAGGGAAGACATCCTCCTCCCTCATGTGGTACCCTTCCTGCAGGCTCATCCTGACATGACCCTCCAGCATGACAATGCCACCAGCCATACTGCTTGTTCTGTGAGTGATTTCCTGCAAGACAGGAATGTCAGTGTTCTGCCATGGCCAGCGAAGAGCCCGGATCACAATCCCATTGAGCACGTCTGGAACCTGTTGGATCGGAGGGTGAGGGCTAGGGCTGTTCCCCCCAGAAATGTCCGGGCACTTGCAGGTGATTTGGTGGAAGAGTGGGGCAACATCTCACAGCAAGAACTGGCAAATCTGGTGCAGTCCATGAGGAGGAGATGCACTGCAGTACTTAATGCAGCTGGTGGCCACACCAGATAGTGACTGTTACTTTTGATTGATGACCCCCCCCCCCCCCCCCCCTTTGTTCAGGGACACATTATTACATCTCTGTTAGTCACATGTCTGTGGAACTTGTTCAGTTTATGTCTCAGTTGTTGAATCTTGTTATGTTCATACAAATATTTACACATGTTAAGTTTGCTGAAAATAAACGCAGTTGACAGTGAGAGAACGTTTCATTTTCTGCTGAGTTTTTAAAGGCCTACTGTAGCCCTGATTGGCTATGGCACACCGTTCTGTGTAGACTCCATTTCTGGTCGAGACAGATGTTTTTAATTAGGTTTCATTTACTGCAGTGTCTATTAATTGTCCAAACGCATTGATGCATTCCCTTGTCAGAATAGTTTTTTTGAGTGTAATATTCTTCCTCGGGTGTATATGTACATATTTTAATAAGATTTTGTGTTGCTAAATGCTGTCAGTTCCACTTTAAATGACACCCCTTCAAATTAGTATATTCGGCTAATTATGCCACACCGTTGTTTACAGGTGTATAAAATCGAGCACAGAGCCATACAATCGCCATAGACAAACATTGCCATTAGAATGGCCTTACTGAAGAGCTCAGTGACATTCAACGTGGCACCGTCATAGGATGCCATGTTTCCAAAAAGTCAGTTTGTCAAATTTCTGCCCTGGTAGAGCTGTCCCGGTCAACTGTAAATGCTGTTATTGTGAAGTGGAAATATCTAGGAGCAACAACGGCTCAGCCGCAAAGTGGTAGGCCACACAAGCTCTCAGAATGGGACAGCAGAGCGCTGAAGCGCGTACCACGTAAAAATTGTCTGTCCTCGGTTGCAACACTCGCTACTGAGTTCCAAACTGCCTCTGGAAGCAACGTCAGCACAAGAACTGTTCTCCAAAAACGAACATCTTTTGACTGGTACTGTAGGTTCTGGTACTGTGACGCCCTGACCATAGAGAGCCCTTTTATTGTTCTATTTTGGTTAGGTCAGGGTGTGATTTGGGTGGGCATTCTAGATTTTGTAGTTCTATGTTCCATTCTATGTTTTCTATTTCTTTGTTGTTTGGCCGAGTATGGTTCCTAATCAGAGGCAGCTGTCTATCGTTGTCTCTGATTGGGAATCATACTTAGGCAGCCCTTTTTCCCACTTTCAGTTGTGGGATCTTGTTTTTGTACAGCTCAGTTAGCCTGCAGAACGTGACCTTTGTTTTCCATTGTTTATTGTTTTGTTTTAGTGTTCTGAGTTAAATAAAGATAATAATGAGCACTTACCACGCTGCACCTCGGTCTACTCCTTACGACGATCGTCACAGAAGATCCCACCACAATAAGACCAAGCAGCGTGGAATGGACCAGTGGACTTGGGAGGAAATACTGGACAGGAAAGGACCCTGGAGGCAGGCTGGGGAGTATCGCCGTCCTAAAGAGGAGATTGAGGCAGCGAAAGCGGGGCGGCGATATTACGAGGCACTATACCAACCACGAGGCAAGTGCGAGAGGCAGCCCCAAATGTTTTTTTGGGGGGGCACACGGGGAGATTGGCAGAGTCAGGGTGGAGACCTGAGCCAACTCCCCGTGCTTACCGTGGAGAGAGTAGGACTGGTCAGGCACCGGGTTATGTGGTAATGCGCACGGTGTCTCCAGTGCGCAGCCACAGCCTGGTGCACTCTGTGCAAGCTCCCCGCAGTGGCCGTGCTAGAGTTGGCATTCAGCCAGGAAGGATTGTGCCGGCTCAGCGTTCCTGGTCTCCGGTGCGTCTCTTCGGCCCAGATTATCCTGCGCCAGCTCTACGCACGGTACCCCCAGTTCGCCAGCACAAACCAGTGAGGCCTGTTCCAACGCCCCGCGCTTGCCGGGCTATGGGGAGGATCCAGCCAGGACGGGTTGTGCCAGCCATACGCTCCAGACCTCCAGTGCGCCTCCACGGCCCAGTATATCCTGCGCCAGTTCTACGCATTGTGTCGCCAGTGCGCCTGCACAGCCCAGTTCGTCCTGTGCCAGCGCCCCGCCCTTGCCGGACTAAAGTAAGCATCGAGCCAGGACGGGTTGTGCCAGCCCCATGCATCAGGCCTCCAGTGCGCCTCCCCAGTCCGGAGCCTCCAGCGACGTTCCCTAGTCCGGTGAAACCTGTTCCGGCTCCACGTAAGAAGCCTCCAGTGATGATCGATGGTCCGAAGCCTCCAGTGATGATCCATGTCACGAAGCCTGTAGTGATGATCCATGGCCCGGAGCCTCCAGTGATAATCCATGGCGCGAGGGGCCGGCCCGGAGCCGAGGGGCCTGGCCGAGCCTCCGGATAATCCATGGCCCGGAGCCTCCAGTGATGATCCATGGCACAAAGCCTCCAGTGGTGATCCATGGCGCGGAGCCTGCAGTGAAGATCCATGGCATGGAGCCTGCAGCAACGGTCCCCAGTCCGGAACCTCCTGAGACGGCCCACAGTCCGGAACCTCCTGAGACGGCCCACATTCCGGAACCTCCTGAGACGGCCCACAGTCCGGAACCTCCTGAGACGGCCCACAGTCCGGAACCTCCTGAGACGGCCCACAGTCCAGAGTCTTCAGCGATGATCCACGGTCCGGTGCCTCTGACGACGATCCACGGTCCAGTGGTACAAAAGCAGATGGATCAGCGGGCGGCGCGGGGGCTACGCCCCAAACCAGAGCCGCCACCATGGGTAGATGCCCACCCGGACCCTCCCCTATAGGTTCAGGTTTGCGGCCGGGAGTCCGCACCTTTGGGAGGGGGGAGGGGGGGTACTGTCACACCCTGACCATAGAGAGCCCTTTTATTGCTCTATGTTCCATTCTATGTTTTCTATTTCGTTGTTGTTTGGCCGAGTATGGTTCCTAATCAGAGGCAGCTGTCTATCGTTGTCTCTGATTGGGAATCATACTTAGGCAGCCCTTTTTCCCACTTTCAGGTGTGGGATCTTGTTTTTGTACAGCTCAGTTAGCCTGCAGAACGTGACCTTCATTTTCCGTTGTTTATTGTTTTGTTTTAGTGTTCTGAGTTAAATAAAGATAATAATGAACACTTACCACGCTGCACCTTGGTCTACTCCTTACGACGATCGTCACAGGTACAGACGTCTCAAGAACCTGTGTGATGGGTGTCTGAACAACCAGCGCAAAGTTTAACTACTGATTTCCAAAGGAAAAATTCAACTAAATATAAAGTTTCAACTTAAAGTCACTTTAATTACAATGAAAATCTGTGTCCTACCCTTCATTTGACATATTTGTAATACCTTACAGATTGGGTGGGCTAGGAGTTATAATACCTTATAGATAGGGCTAGGAGTTATAATACCTTATAGACAGGGCTAGAAGTTATAACACCTTAGATAGAGCTAGGAGTTATAATACCTTATATATAGGGCTAAGAGTTAAAATACCTTATAGATAGGGCTAGGAGTTATAATACTTTATAGACAGGCCTAGGAATTATAATACCTTATAGACAGGGCTTGGAGTTATAATACCTTATATTTGGAAAGTATTCAGACCCCTTCCCTTTTTCCACATTTTATTACCTTACAGCTTTATTCTAAAATTAATTAAATAATTTCCCCCCCTCATCAATATACACACAATACCCCATAATGACAAAGCGAAAACAGGTTTTTAGAAATGTTTGCAAATTTGTTAACAGTAAAAAAATCTAAATACCTTATTTACATAAGTATTCAGACTCTTTGCTATGAGACTCGAAATTGAGCTCAGGTGCATCCTGATTCCATTGATCATCCTTGAGATGATCTACAAGTTTCTACAAGTTGATTGGAGTCCACCTGTGGTAAATTCAGTTGGTTACACATGATTTGGTAAGGCACACACCTGTCTATGTAAGGTCCCACAGTTGACAGTGCATGTCAGAGCAAAAACCAAGCCATGAGGTCGAAGGAATTGTCCGTAGAGCTCCGAGACAGGATTGTGTCGAGGCACAGATCTGGGGAATTGTACCAAGATATTTCTGAAGCATTGAAGGTCCGCAAGAATACAGTGGCCTCCCATCATTCTTAAATGGAAGAAGTTTGGACCCACCAAGACTCTTCATAGAGCTGGCCGCCCGGCCACACTGAGCAATCATGGGAGAAAGGCCTTGGACAGGGAGGTGACTAAGAGCCCGATGGTAACTCTGACCCCCCCAAAAACGATTTGTCACTATGGGGTATTGCGTGTAGATTGATAAGGGGGGGGGGGGGGGGGGTCTGAGTGATGCCCGGGGACATAGTGACCAATGTGGGGCGTTGTCTGAGTGATGCCCGGGGACGTAGTGACCAATGTGGGGCGCTGTCTGAGTGATGCCCGGGGACATAGTGACCAATGTGGGGCGTTGTCTGAGTGATGCCCGGGGACATAGTGACCAATGTGGGGCGCTGTCTGAGTGATGCCTGGGGACATAGTGACCAATGTGGGGCGTTGTCTGAGTGATGCCTGGGGACATAGTGACCATTGTGGGGCGCTGTCTGAGTGATGCCTGGGGACATAGTGACCAATGTGGGGCGCTGTCTGAGTGATGCCTGGGGACATAGTGACCAATGTGGGGCGTTGTCTGAGTGATGCCTGGGGACATAGTGACCATTGTGGGGCGTTGTCTGAGTGATGCCTGGGGACATAGTGACCAATGTGGGGCGTTGTCTGAGTGATGCCTGGGGACATAGTGACCAATGTGGGGCGTTGTCTGAGTGATGCCTGGGGACATAGTGACCAATGTGGGGCGCTGTCTGAGTGATGCCTGGGGACATATTGATCAATGGAGGCGCTGTCTGAGTGATGCCTGGGGGACACATATTGATCAATGGAGGCGCTGTCTGAGTGATGCCCAGGGACACATATTGATCAATGGAGGCGCTGTCTGAGTGATGCCCGGGGGACACATATTGATCAATGGAGGCGCTGTCTGAGTGATGCCCAGGGACACATATTGATCAATGTAGGCGCTGTCTGAGTGATGCCCAGGGACACATATTGATCAATGGAGGCGCTGTCTGAGTGATGCATGGAGACACATATTGATCAATGGAGGCGCTGTCTGAGTGATGCCTGGAGACACATATTGATCAATGGAGGCGCTGTCTGAGTGATGCCCGGGGACACATATTGATCAATGTGGGGCGCTGTCTGAGTGATGCCTGGGGACGTAGTGACCAATGTGGGGCGCTGTCTGAGTGATGCCTGGGGACAAAGTGACCAATGTGGGGCGCTGTCTGAGTGATGCCTGGGGACATATTGATCAATGGAGGCGCTGTCTGAGTGATGCCTGGGGACATAGTGACCAATGGAGGCGCTGTCTGAGTGATGCCCGGGGGACACATATTGATCAATGGAGGCGCTGTCTGAGTGATGCCCGGGGACACATATTGATCAATGGAGGCGCTGTCTGAGTGATGCCTGGGGACACATATTGATCAATGGAGGCGCTGTTTGAGTGATGCCCAGGGGACACATATTGATCAATGGAGGCGCTGTCTGAGTGATGGCTGGGGACACATATTGATCAATGGAGGCGCTGTCTGAGTGATGCCTGGGGACACATATTGATCAATGGAGGCGCTGTCTGAGTGATGCCTGGGGACACATATTGATCAATGGAGGCGCTGTTTGAGTGATGCCCAGGGGACACATATTGATCAATGGAGGCGCTGTCTGAGTGATGCCTGGGGACACATATTGATCAATGGAGGCGCTGTCTGAGTGATGCCCGGGGACACATATTGATCAATGTGGGGCGCTGTCTGAGTGATGCCTGGGGACGTAGTGACCAATGTGGGGCGCTGTCTGAGTGATGCCTGGGGACATAGTGACCAATGTGGGGCGCTGTCTGAGTGATGCCTGGGGACATATTGATCAATGGAGGCGCTGTCTGAGTGATGCCTGGGGGACACATATTGATCAATGGAGGCGCTGTCTGAGTGATGCCCAGGGACACATATTGATCAATGGAGGCGCTGTCTGAGTGATGCCCGGGGACACATATTGATCAATGGAGGCGCTGTCTGAGTGATGCCTGGAGACACATATTGATCAATGGAGGCGCTGTCTGAGTGATGCCCGGGGACACATATTGATCAATGGAGGCGCTGTCTGAGTGATGCCCAGGGACACATATTGATCAATGGAGGCGGTGTCTGAGTGATGCCTGAGGACACATATTGATCAATGGAGGCGCTGTCTGAGTGATGCCCGGGGACACATATTGATCAATGGAGGCGCTGTCTGAGTGATGCCTGGGGACACATATTGATCAATGGAGGCGCTGTTTGAGTGATGCCCAGGGGACACATATTGATCAATGGAGGCGCTGTCTGTGTGATGGCTGGGGACACATATTGATCAATGGAGGCGCTGTCTGAGTGATGCCTGGGGACACATATTGATCAATGGAGGCGCTGTCTGAGTGATGCCTGGGGACACATATTGATCAATGGAGGCGCTGTTTGAGTGATGCCTGGGGACGTAGTGACCAATGTGGGGCGCTGTCTGAGTGATGCCTGGGGACATAGTGACCAATGTGGGGCGCTGTCTGAGTGATGCCTGGGGACATAGTGACCAATGTGGGGCGCTGTCTGAGTGATGCCTGGGGACATAGTGACCAATGTGGGGCGTTGTCTGAGTGATGCCTGGGGACATAGTGACCAATGTGGGGCGTTGTCTGAGTGATGCCTGGGGACATAGTGACCAATGTGGGGCGTTGTCTGAGTGATGCCTGGGGACATAGTGACCAATGTGGGGCGCTGTCTGAGTGATGCCTGGGGACATAGTGACCAATGTGGGGCGCTGTCTGAGTGATGCCTGGGGACATATTGATCAATGGAGGCGCTGTCTGAGTGATGCCTGGGGGACACATATTGATCAATGGAGGCGCTGTCTGAGTGATGCCCAGGGACACATATTGATCAATGGAGGCGCTGTCTGAGTGATGCCTGGGGACATAGTGACCAATGTGGGGCGCTGTCTGAGTGATGCCTGGGGACGTAGTGACCAATGTGGGGCGCTGTCTGAGTGATGCCTGGGGACATAGTGACCAATGTGGGGCGCTGTCTGAGTGATGCCTGGGGACATAGTGACCAATGTGGGGCGCTGTCTGAGTGATGCCTGGGGACATAGTGACCAATGTGGGGCGCTGTCTGAGTGATGCCTGGGGACGTAGTGACCAATGTGGGGCGCTGTCTGAGTGATGCCTGGGGACATATTGATCAATGGAGGCGCTGTCTGAGTGATGCCTGGGGGACACATATTGATCAATGGAGGCGCTGTCTGAGTGATGCCCAGGGACACATATTGATCAATGGAGGCGCTGTCTGAGTGATGCATGGAGACACATATTGATCAATGGAGGCGCTGTCTGAGTGATGCCCGGGGACACATATTGATCAATGTGGGGCGCTGTCTGAGTGATGCCTGGGGACGTAGTGACCAATGTGGGGCGCTGTCTGAGTGATGCCTGGGGACATATTGATCAATGGAGGCGCTGTCTGAGTGATGCCTGGGGGACACATATTGATCAATGGAGGCGCTGTCTGAGTGATGCCCGGGGGACACATATTGATCAATGGAGGCGCTGTCTGAGTGATGCCCAGGGACACATATTGATCAATGGAGGCGCTGTCTGAGTGATGCCTGGGGGACACATATTGATCAATGGAGGCGCTGTCTGAGTGATGCCCGGGGGACACATATTGATCAATGGAGGCGCTGTCTGAGTGATGCCCGGGGACACATATTGATCAATGGAGGCGCTGTCTGAGTGATGCCCGGGGACACATATTGATCAATGGAGGCGCTGTCTGAGTGATGGCTGGGGACACATATTGATCAATGGAGGCGCTGTCTGAGTGATGCCCAGGGGACACATATTGATCAATGGAGGCGCTGTCTGAGTGATGCCTGGGGACACATATTGATCAATGGAGGCGCTGTCTGAGTGATGCCTGGGGGACACATATTGATCAATGGAGGCGCTGTCTGAGTGATGCCCAGGGACACATATTGATCAATGGAGGCGCTGTCTGAGTGATGCCTGGAGACACATATTGATCAATGGAGGCGCTGTCTGAGTGATGCCTGGAGACACATATTGATCAATGGAGGCGCTGTCTGAGTGATGCCCGGGGACACATATTGATCAATGTGGGGCGCTGTCTGAGTGATGCCTGGGGACGTAGTGACCAATGTGGGGCGCTGTCTGAGTGATGCCTGGGGACATAGTGACCAATGTGGGGCGCTGTCTGAGTGATGCCTGGGGACACATATTGATCAATGGAGGCGCTGTCTGAGTGATGCCTGGGGGACACATATTGATCAATGGAGGCGCTGTCTGAGTGATGCCCAGGGACACATATTGATCAATGGAGGCGCTGTCTGAGTGATGCCTGGGGACACATATTGATCAATGGAGGCGCTGTCTGAGTGATGCCCTGGAGACACATATTGATCAATGTGGGGCGCTGTCTGAGTGATGCCTGGGGACACATATTGATCAATGGAGGCGCTGTTTGAGTGATGCCTGGGGACGTAGTGACCAATGTGGGGCGTTGTCTGAGTGATGCCTGGGGCACATAGTGACCAATGTGGGGCGCTGTCTGAGTGATGCCTGGGGACATAGTGACCAATGTGGGGCGCTGTCTGAGTGATGCCTGGGGACATAGTGACCAATGTGGGGCGCTGTCTGAGTGATGCCTGGGGACATATTGATCAATGGAGGCGCTGTCTGAGTGATGCCTGGGGGACACATATTGATCAATGGAGGCGCTGTCTGAGTGATGCCCGGGGGACACATATTGATCAATGGAGGCGCTGTCTGAGTGATGCCCGGGGACACATATTGATCAATGGAGGCGCTGTCTGAGTGATGCCTGGGGACACATATTGATCAATGGAGGCGCTGTTTGAGTGATGCCCAGGGGACACATATTGATCAATGGAGGCGCTGTCTGAGTGATGGCTGGGGACACATATTGATCAATGGAGGCGCTGTCTGAGTGATGCCTGGGGACACATATTGATCAATGGAGGCGCTGTCTGAGTGATGCCTGGGGACACATATTGATCAATGGAGGCGCTGTTTGAGTGATGCCTGTGGACACATATTGATCAATGGAGGCGCTGTCTGAGTGATGCCCGGGGACACATATTGATCAATGGAGGCGCTGTCTGAGTGATGCCTGGGGACACATATTGATCAATGGAGGTGCTGTTTGAGTGATGCCTGTGGACACATATTGATCAATGGAGGCGCTGTCTGAGTGATGCCCGGGGGACACATATTGATCAATGGAGGCGCTGTTTGAGTGATGCCTGTGGACACATATTGATCAATGGAGGCGCTGTCTGAGTGATGCCCGGGGGAAAGCTTTGAACTGGGTATCCTCTGAGAGACACCGAGCACAATGCCCTCTTTGACAGGCAGGGAAAATGGCAGACGCTCCTCTCTCTCACTCTCTGTTTTCTCACTGTCCCTCCCCCATCTCTGTCTGTCCTACTCTGTCTCTCCCCCTCTCCATCCATGTCCTTCGCCCTTTCTCTCTCTCTCTTCCTCTCATCTCTCCGTCCTGTGTCTCTTTTGCATTTGGTCGGTCCCTTTCTCTTTCTCTGTCCCTCCCTCTTTTTCTTCTTCTCATCTCTTTGTCTTTGTCTCCCTCACTCTCTCTCACCTCATCGATTTCACATCAGCACAGCCATTGCTCCATAACTAACTTTATCTCCCTCCAATGTTAATGAATTCAAACAACACCCCCTCCTTGCCTCCAACACCCGTCACTCCGCCCTCCACCGTCTTCCCTCCTCCCTCTTCCCCCTGGTCAATGAACTAAACCTCTTTGTAATTTCCAGCCTTGGCAAGTTGCACTCAATTTGCTGTCACAGTCTTAATGAATTCAGCTGTTTGTTCATTAGCCATGTGATCACCTCCCTCCCTCCCTCCCTCCCTCCCTCCCTCCCTCCCTCCCTCCCTCCCTCCCTCCCTCCCTCCCTCCCTCCCTCCCTCCCTCCCTCCCTCCCTCCCTCTCTGGTGTTCTCAGAGAGACTCTATATATACTCCAGACCACTCTACTCCTTCCCATTGTTCCTCTAAGGAAAGTTGCAGACAGATGCCCTGCTGCACCACAGTGTGTGTGGGAGAGTGCAGAGAGACTGTAGCAGAGACGGCCACCACAGAGACTTCTACTACTACCAGCCCTGTCCTTCTTCTACACAGCCTTTTTGTGTTTTGTTTGTTGTTGTTGTGATTCTGTCTCTACCGCTGAGTGGTGATCAGACAGCATGTTGCTGGTGTCACTGCTGCTGATGGCCATGGATTGCTGCCTTGGAGCGCCGGCCGGGAGAGAGGTGTACAGGATGCCTCAGAGTGCTCTGAAAGGTAAGAGGCCTCCTCTGTCTGTCATTTGAAGTTAAGTTTGTCATTTGCACAGGAGCACACAGTGTACACAGTAAAATAAAATGCTCACTTACAGGTTCACCTCTCAACAACAATAAGAATGGAAAAAAAGAGGTAGTGAACGGTGTCTGTTTTTCGGTGTACAGGTTTCACTGCTGTCATACCTTTGACAGTTTCTCATGTCAGTTTCTTTGCTATTCACTGAATAACATGTTCCTTAGTGTGGATGATGTAGAGGAGTACACTTAGTGTATACACATAGTGCTATGGCCTGGGATTAGGAGTAGTGCTGTGGCCTGGCATTAGGAGTAGTGCTGTGGCCTGGCATTAGGAGTAGTGCTGTGGCGTAGCATTAGGAGTAGTGCTGTGGCCTGGCATTAGGAGTAGTGCTGTGGCCTGGCATTAGGAGTAGTGCTGTGGCCTGGCATTAGGAGTAGTGCTGTGGCCTGGCATTAGGAGTAGTGCTGTGGCCTGGCATTAGGAGTAGTGCTGTGGCCTGGCATTAGGAGTAGTGCTGTGGCCTGGCATTAGGAGTAGTGCTGTGGCCTGGCATTAGGAGTAGTGCTGTGGCCTGGCATTAGGAGTAGTGCTGTGGCATTAGGTGTAGTAATGTGGCATTAGGTGTAGTAATGTGGCATTAGGAGTAGTGCTGTGGCTTTAGGAGCAATGCTGTGGCTTTAGGAGCAGTGCTGTGGCATTAGGAGCAGTGCTGTGGCATTAGGAGTAGTGCTGTGGCATTAGGAGTAGTGCTGTGGCATTAGGAGCGGTGCTGTGGCATTAGGAGCGGTGCTGTGGCATTAGGAGCGGTGCTGTGGCATTAGGAGCGGTGCTGTGGCATTAGGAGCGGTGCTGTGGCATTAGGAGCGGTGCTGTGGCATTAGGAGCGGTGGTGTGGCATTAGGAGTGGTGCTGTGGGATTAGGAGTAGTGGGGACTTTCACATTAATGATGCTTGTTCTTCTCATGGACACTGGACATTGACTATGCTGCCTTATTGAGTCTACTGCTGTTACCACAAGTTGCTGTTATCACAGTTTAGACGAGCTTGTCACTTGAAATACAGCAATATTTTCTCGGTAGTGTGATGCTAATTTATTCTACTTAGTGTTTTGATCAGAAATACCCTCCTTGTGAAGGTGCAGTAACCTACAGGCCTCTGCAGAAACGTATCCATACATCTGTGTTTATTATGTTATATTTAACCTTTATTTAACTGGGCAAGACGGTTAAGAACAAATTATTATTTACATTGACGGCCTACACCGGCCAAACCCGGACGACGCTGAGCCAAATGTGTGCCGCCCTATGGGACTCCCAACCATGGATGGTTGTGATACAGCCTGGATTCAAACCAGGGTGTCTGTAGGGACGCCTCTAGCGCTGAGATGCAGTGCCTTAGACCGGGAGCCCGAATGGCGGTATTTTGGGTATTTGTTGTATTTTTACTGCTCTAGGGTTGTTGTTATTGCTTGGATAACCATATCTACTGTTATGTAATGATTTATTTTTCATTCTTTATGCGGTTTGTACTGCACTTATCACCGGAATAATTATCACTGTGAATCATTGTAATGTTTGTTTATGTATCTTATAAGAGATGGGGGAGGCAACTGGAGATTTGACATGAAAATAAAATGTAATTCATTCATTGAATAACAGTGAACAGACACGACCGTGCCACCAGATGACATCATTCCAGATATTAGTGACATCAGTAAGTAGGGTGGTCTTAGTGTTATAATATATGCCATTTAGCAGAGGCTTTTACCCTAAACCACTTACAGTCATGGGTGCATCCATTTTCCGTCCGGGTGGTCCCAGGAATCGATCCCACTATGTTGTTGTTGTGAGCACCATGCTCTACCAATTCAGCTACAGTGCTGTCCTAATGTGGAGGCTGCAAAGCAATGGTTGCCTCCAGTAGTCACTGGGACCATGCAGCATTAGAAAGCACAAGCTTTGCAATTAGCAGGATCAGAAAACAATTCTCAGAAGGAGCAAGTGAAGGCCCTATTTTTATATGTTTTTTTAACTTTATTTAACTAGGCAAGTCAGTTAAGAACAAATTCTTATTTTCAATGACGACCTATAAGCATGACATTGATAAAACAGTTAGTCCAAGCGGGCTTCTCCTCTGGTCCTGTGCACTGCAGATGTAATCTTTACATCTACATAACAGTGAGTGAATTTTTATTTAATTAGGCAAGTCAGCCTAACGTCATTGGGTGAATTATGGTTTACAGTTGTATCACAATCAAATGGAACTTGCACATGCAGGAACATATCCAGCCAATTCTTAGCCGTAATGCAGCGCTGGCCCAACACTCTAACCACTAGGTTACCTGAACATGCAGCGCTGGCCCAACACTCTAACCACTAGGTTACCTGAACATGCAGCGCTGGCCCAACACTCTAACCACTAGGTTACCTGAACATGCAGCGCTGGCCCAACACTCTAACCACTTCGGTTACCTGAACATGCAGCGCTGGCCCAACACTCTAACCACTAGGTTACCTCAACATGCAGCGCTGGCCCAACACTCTAACCACTAGGTTACCTGAACGTGCAGCGCTGGCCCAACACGCTAACCACTAGGTTACCTGAACGTGCAGCGCTGGCCCAACACTCTAACCACTAGGTTACCTGAACATGCAGCGCTGGCCCAACACTCTAACCACTAGGTTACCTGACCATACAGCGCTGGCCCAACACTCTAACCACTAGGTTACCTGACCATACAGCGCTGGCCCAACACTCTAACCACTAGGTTACCTGAACATACAGCGCTGGCCCAACACTCTAACCACTAGGTTACCTGACCATACAGCGCTGGCCCAACACTCTAACCACTAGGTTACCTGACCATACAGCGCTGGCCCAACACTCTAACCACTAGGTTACCTGACCATACAGCGCTGGCCCAACACTCTAACCACTAGGTTACCTGACCATACAGCGCTGGCCCAACACTCTAACCACTAGGTTACCTGAACATGCAGCGCTGGCCCAACACTATAACCACTAGGTTACCTCAACATGCAGCGCTGGCCCAACACTCTAACCACTAGGTTACCTCAACATGCAGCGCTGGCCCAACACTCTAACCACTAGGTTACCTGAACGTGCAGCGCTGGCCCAACACGCTAACCATTAGGTTACCTGAACGTGCAGCGCTGGCCCAACACTCTAACCACTAGGTTACCTGAACGTGCAGCGCTGGCCCAACACTCTAACCACTAGGTTACCTCAACATGCAGCGCTGGCCCAACACTCTAACCACTAGGTTACCTGAACATGCAGCGCTGGCCCAACACTCTAACCACTAGGTTACCTGAACATGCAGCGCTGGCCCAACACTCTAACCACTAGGTTACCTGAACATGCAGCGCTGGCCCAACACTCTAACCACTAGGTTACCTGAACATGCAGCGCTGGCCCAACACTCTAACCACTAGGTTACCTGACCATACAGCGCTGGCCCAACACTCTAACCACTAGGTTACCTGAACGTGCAGCGCTGGCCCAACACTCTAACCACTAGGTTACCTGAACATGCAGCGCTGGCCCAACACTCTAACCACTAGGTTACCTGAACATACAGCGCTGGCCCAACACTCTAACCACTAGGTTACCTGAACATGCAGCGCTGGCCCAACACTCTAACCACTAGGTTACCTGAACATGCAGCGCTGGCCCAACACTCTAACCACTAGGTTACCTGAACATGCAGCGCTGGCCCAACACTCTAACCACTAGGTTACCTGAACATGCAGCGCTGGCCCAACACTCTAACCACTAGGTTACCTGACCATACAGCGCTGGCCCAACACTCTAACCACTAGGTTACCTGAACGTGCAGCGCTGGCCCAACACTCTAACCACTAGGTTACCTGACCATACAGCGCTGGCCCAACACTCTAACCACTAGGTTACCTGAACATACAGCGCTGGCCCAACACTCTAACCACCAGGTTACCTGAACATACAGCGCTGGCCCAACACTCTAACCACTAGGTTACCTGAACATGCAGCGCTGGCCCAACACTCTAACCACTAGGTTACCTGAACATGCAGCGCTGGCCCAACACTCTAACCACTAGGTTACCTGAACATGCAGCGCTGGCCCAACACTCTAACCACTAGGTTACCTGACCATACAGCGCTGGCCCAACACTCTAACCACTAGGTTACCTGACCATACAGCGCTGGCCCAACACTCTAACCACTAGGTTACCTGACCATACAGCGCTGGCCCAACACTCTAACCACTAGGTTACCTTATCCAGTGCCACTTATAATTAGTCCATTCATCTTAAAATAGCTAGGTGGGACAACCACATATAACAGTCGTAACAAGTACATTATCCCACAACAAAGTAGTTGAGCTTTCCCATGGCAGTTACAGAAGCTAGCCTAATCACAATATTTACAGCATAGTTGCCAAGCATGAATCACTAGAGTAGAAATCCCTAGATCTCTCTGGTTGAAGTGCTGAGTACAGAAAAGCCTTGGTGATGATGTCTGCGGACATGGCGGTGCTGAGTGTTTGTAACGGTTTGGAACAAGGGTTCCAAGAATGCCGGGTTTCTGCCTCCCCTACACTGTCCTGCCCTTTCCTGCCCTGTCCTGTCCTGCCAGCCAGCCCGTGTCCCCTGTCCTCCATGCGTTGTCCCTCTCTGCCATCTAATTAAGTCTTCAATCAGCGTTGTCATCGTTAGCTAGCGGCCTGCCCTGTGATGTGGAGCGCACAGAGGGGGGGCGAAGGGCCGGCGGCGCAATTGAAGTGCGTCTGCACAACCCTCTTCTCTCTCTCCCTCTCTCTTCCTCTCTCCTCTCTCTTCTCCTCTTCTCTTTCTCTCTCTCTCTCTTCCTCTCTCTCTCTTCCTCTCCCTCTCTCCTCTTCTCTTTCTTTCTCTCTCTCTCTCCTCTTCTCTTTCTCTCTCTCTCCTCTCTCTCTCTGTCTCCCCTCTCTCTCCCTTCTCTCTCCCTCTCTCTCACTCTCTCCTCTCTCTCCCTCTCTCTCTCCTGTCTCTCTCCTCTGTCTCTCCCCTCTCTCTCTCCCCTCTCTTTCCTCTCTCTCTCCTCTCTCTCTCAACAGGCTCAAAGAGCAGCATGAGAAAAAAGGGGGCTACACACACACACACACATGTTGTACTCGCTCATACGAACACACACACACACAGAGTGCTGTCAACTGCTCCGACTTTTCCACACATAAGGAATGTGTCAGTCATGTATTGACCTTCCGAATGTGCTTCCTATAGTCATGTTTTCTTGGGGAATACAGTGTAAACTTGCCTGAAAGTTGTCTGAATGAAATATAAACCTTTAAAAATACCTTAATAGTATATGTCTATGTAAGTGCAGTCTCTGTGTCCGAGTGCTGACTGGGTCACATTGCTGACTTTCTACTGTTAATTTCAGCAATGACAGATGTTCACTGTTGTTGGTCATACTGTTCTCAAAGCTTACCCATTCTCACAGATATTTCTCTCTCTGTTTCTCCCTCTCTCTTCTCTGCATCTCTTCTCTCTCTGTAGCTCTATCGGACCGGGGTACTGTGGTTCTGGAGGCAACGTTGACCAGTGCTCTGTCGGCTCTGGAGCTGGCCACGTCAGAGTGGAGTCGGAGCGAGATGGGCTGTAGAGACTGTGTACCCTGTCTCTTTCAGGACTGTGGACAGCGCTACGGACCCTGCTGTAAGGAAACATCCATAGCTTTTTCTCTCTCTCCTCGTAGAAAAAACATAGACCCATGTGATAACCACATAAGGCTAGCTCATGAGAGTTGTCGTGTCTTTGGCTATGCCAGATTAAGTGATATGACATGCTATTCTATAAAATCCTTTCTCTGTAATTAATATTACTTGATTAAGGTAATCATGTAAATGTAATTAACTAGAAAGTCGGGGCACCACAATTGTTTTTTTATAGAGCTGTTATCTTCCGAATAAACTCTTAAAGACCTAGTAATATTTTACATCAGTAGCAGTCAATATTTAATCGTCACTTTATTCAGTCTCATCTGAAAGTTGTAAATTCTTGGTTATCTTCACGAACCCTGGCTAACAAGTTCAATCAGTAATACAAAATTTGGTTTAATTATTTATTTACTAAATACCTAAATAATCACACAGAATTACATATACACAGAGTGTATCATTCATTGATTACAAATGATGTCATAAAGGAAAACGTCCCTAGCGGACGGAACAGATATGACGGCTGGTTACACAAAGAAAGGGGGTTGAAAGAGCGGGAAGACTGAGGAGCAAAAAGGTTTTGTCTCTCTATCGGGCCGTAGGCAGCTATGCTATCGTAAATACAGTATCTTATGCAGTCTAAATAACCGCCCATTTGAAAAAGGAAAATGCAATAAATATTTACTCTGAGCTGCGCTTTGGTAGATTGGTCGTAGATAGAAGGCGGGGTGGTCCAGCATGGATCTCTGGTCCTCTGAAGAATGTCTAGTGGTGAACTGGAGTGTGGTAGAATGTGGAGTGTGTCCGTCCTCTCCTCGCCCACGTTTACAGTTGCTGCGCTAACGCAACGGCTAGGAGGTATCACTTCTTTAGTGAATAAGAGTTCAAAGTTCATACCAAGTTGCCATACTTGAAGCTCATGCTATATTCTGGCTGGTATAGTCGAAATTCATCCTTTCGTCATGTTGATCGTCATCTTCACGTTGAAATTCGATGCTAATTTCGTTCTTGTTGTTCAACCAGAGCTCACGCTGAGGTTGGCTTAGTTCTGTAGGTGACCTTGTCCGTTTTAACTCGGGGACCGCAAGTCCTCACGTCCTTGGAACAGGAAGTAGAATTTTCGTCAGCGGGTTTATATAGTGGTGAAAGAAGGGCATTTCATAGTTTACAACCAAAGTCTGTTCACTTGGGCGGGGCCTCTGAGTGAGCAGAGTTTCTCTATGACAAACAGTTAATTCATTTAAGAAGCTAAAATTACATTTAATCTTTTCACAAATAGTTTCATATTTAAACATTTAAATTGCACAACAGTTCCATGTGAATCTGATAACTAGAATGTGTCGACTTTCCCAGGTACAGTTTATGTCATCCTGTCATTAGTAGTAATGTCTCAGACAACAACTGATCTGAGATCATATTCATTAAGTACCAACGCATATTTTCAACTCGTTGGATTACCGAAATATGGTTCCGTTTCCCACCTTTCGATGTTACCAGACTCTATGTTACAAAGGCTTTACAAGAGTCAACTCTATAAAGTAGAGAGAGATAAAAGGGGAAAGGTATTTATGGGGGTCATAAACCTCCCTCAACAGGCCAAGTGTTGTGCTGATTTGTGTAAGTAGATACAGTAGAGATAGATGGATTCATAACTCTCATAAGAATTACAGGAGATGAGAAGAACCCGGTGTTCATACATGGCGCCATTTAATCTGATGAAACACTGCCTTCACGCCACTTCGAAACAAAGTGATTTTCGTAACAGGTTAAGAGAGCATCTTCCCTAACCCTAAACCTTTTCCTAACCTTAACCTCAGTCCCCTAACCTGCTACGTTAATTATCCTAATATGCTGTATAAAGTCTCCAAACCAGCTACGAAAAAGTTACTTCGGTATCGTGAAAAGAGTGCTTCCCATTTAATCAGTGGTGGTTATTATCATGGTCTCATCTCCACTTCCTCTTCCTCTCTGTAGCCTCTCTGGACGGCACATTGGCCGAGCCCGGCTGTGACGTCATCACCAAGGCCCAGAAGGTTCCGGAGGAGGGCGAGCGGAGCTGGGCGCTGAGCCAGGCGTGCGGGTACTACCGGCGGCGGTGCCCACCAGGAGACACAGAGGAGGAGGCGTGTGTGAGGATCATGGGAGAGAGCTGCAGTGCCCGTGTGCTCCAGTGTAGCCTCCTGAACACCATACAGAACCTGGGGTCTGCCACACAGACACACACACAGGGTGGGTGAGCAACACCATGTAGTCCATTCTGGGTCTTATTCATGACAGCACAACATAGTGAAACGGAAAACAAAAAACAAGCATTTCTTATTGGACAAGTTCAGGTAGTATGTCCCTTTCAGTCCGTCTTCTGTACTACTTTGTGGAACACTTTGGACCCACCCTGACCCCCCCCCCCCCTCCCTCCCAGCAGCAGTGTGTGGCCAGAGGGTGTCGTCGGTGCTGAACGCGACCCAGCCCCGCTCGCGTATTGTGGGGGGTTCCCCGGCGCCGCCTGGCAGCTGGCCCTGGCTGGTCAACCTGCAGCTAGACGAGGGGCTGATGTGTGGAGGGGTGCTGGTGGACCGCTCCTGGGTGGTGACTGCTGCTCACTGCTTTGCTGGGTAAGTATGTGTGTGCGTGTGTATGTGTGGGTCCTTTTGTACTGGTTCTTGGTACTGATAGTCAAACGGAGAAGGAGTGGGACACGTCTTCTATTTTAGACTCTCTGAATGTTTTCCTTCACAGTAAAAGTTCTGCATAATTAACTCCTCTCTCTCTCTCTTTCTCACCATCTCTCTCTCTCTTTCTCACCATCTCTCTCTCTCTTTCCCACCCGCTCTTTCTCTCCCCAACTCTCTTTCCCTCCCACCAACCCACCCTCTCTTGCTCTCTCTCCCACCCTCTCTATCTCTCTCTCTCCAACCCTCTCTCTCCTTCTCTCTCTGTGTTTCCCTGCTGTAGCAGTCATAGTGAGAGCTACTGGACGGCCGTGGTGGGAGAGTTTGATATCACCAAGACCGACCCTGATGAGCAGGTTCTCAAGGTCAACCGCATCATCCCCCATCCCAAGGTGTTTCTCAGACATCTTCTGTTACTGTGTGTCCTGCCTGTTAACACACCTTCATCTATACTACAGTTTACGTCTTGTAGCACAGTCTGTTATTGAAAGATCTAATTATGGCTAGAGCAATGGAATCAATCAATCAGATGAATCAACTATTCAAACCTCCCTCCTCTCTATGCAGTTCGACCCCAAGACGTTTAACAACGACATTGCGCTGGTGGAGCTGACCTCTCCGGTGATCCTGTCAGAGCATGTAACCCCTGTGTGTCTACCATCAGGTCTGGAACCTTCTACTGGCAGCCCCTGTCTGGTGGCCGGATGGGGCTCCCTCTACGAAGGTGAGGGGACGGGACCACTCTGGTACATCTAGCATGGTTGGGGTCAATTCCATTTAAATTCCGGAAGTACACTAAAATTCCAATTCTCTTCAATGAGGAAAATTTGGATTTGGAATTTGGTTTACTTTCTGAATTGACTGTAATTGAAATGGAATGACCCCAAATCTGACATATAGTATCTAACCGCCATTATTAAATCATTCATTCAGCAAAGATGTGTGGAGCTGTACTGTAGCAGACTGTACATGTTATAAAGTTGGCTGTTTGGGCAAGGTTGTTTACATACACAGGGTTATAGGCATATATTTGAAGGCATTACACACAGTATGATATGTACAGTACATATGGAAGAAGACCTTGTAATGCACACTCTCTTTTTGGCACTCATTAACACCCTAGCCTTTCTTAAAATAACACTCCCACTTATCTTTTCTTACGAACACTGACTTTGCTGATAGCTGCTTTATTGAGAAAAAGTTGTACCTGCTATGACTGTGATATGTGGTTGTCTCACCTTGTGACCTTAAGATGAGTGCACTAACTGTAAATCGCTCTGGATAAGAGAGTCATTAAAACTACTTCCTGTCCATCTCCTCAGACGGTCCGTCAGCTGACGTGGTGATGGAGGCTAAGGTTCCACTGCTGCCCCAGAGTGTCTGTAAGAGCGCCCTGGGCAAGGAGCTGGTTACCAACACCATGCTGTGTGCAGGATACCTCTCTGGGGGTGTCAACTCCTGCCAGGTGGGTGCCACTGGAATTATATTTATGGAAAATAATACCCAGGTAACTTCCTAAAATTTGACTAACTCAGAGTAAGAGATTTTGGTTATCTTGAGTTTGTTTTAATGTAACAGGAATTGCCTGACTAAAACTACATGTCTTATAGTATCCTATGTAGTAGAATTCTGCCATAATAATCCTGTGTATACTGACTGAGATAAGGATAATACCTTACCCTGGTCACTTCTTAACACTGGACTGACTCCGAGCAATGGGACTAGCGGATTTAAGATTGTCTTTACATTTGTTTAAATGGAACAGGAACCTTCTATAAGGGCACAAGGCGAGACCCAGATGCAGATGGTTGGAGTCTTTGATATTTATTAAACAATCTAAAAGGGGTAGGCAAGAGAATGGTCACGGACAGGCAAAAGGTCAAAACTGGTTCAGAGTCCAGGAGGTACAGAGTGGCAGGCAGGCTCGAGGTCAGGGCAGGCAGAATGGTCAGGCAGGTGGGTACAGAGTCCAGAAAACAGGCAAGGGTCAAAACCGGGAGGACTAGCAGAAGAGAATAGAAAAGGCAGGTGCACGGGAAAACCACGCTGGTTGACCTGGAACATACAGTACAAGACAAACTAGCACAGACAGACAGAAACACAGGTTTAAATACACAGGGGAGAATGGGGAAGATGGGTGACACCTGGAGGGGGTGGAGACACGCACAGGTGAAACAGATCAGGGTGTGACACCTTCTGACTGAAGCTACACAAATGTCTTGATGTGTATCATGCTTTAGAGGTAATCCAGCTCTGTGCTCCTGTGAAGTTATACTATGAAGTTACACTGTGATGAGTTATACTGTGATGAGTTATACTGTGATGAGTTATACTGTGATGAGTTATACTGTGATGAGTTATACTGTGATGAGTTACGCTGTGATGAGTTACGCTGTGATGAGTTACGCTGTGATGAGTTACGCTGTGATGAGTTACGCTGTGATGAGTTACGCTGTGATGAGTTACGCTGTGATGAGTTACGCTGTGATGAGTTACGCTGTGATGAGTTTCGCTGTGATGAGTTTCACTGAGATGAGTTACACTGTGATGAGTTACACTAGTACTTCATAGCTTTAATACTGTGTGTGTCCTATAGGGGGATTCTGGAGGCCCTCTGATCTACCAGGACCACGTGTCAGGTCGCTTCCAGCTGCAGGGCATCACGTCCTGGGGAGACGGCTGTGGGGAGAAGGGCAAGCCTGGGGTCTACACACGGGTCAGTGCCTTCTCCGATTGGATACTGGCCGAGATACTGAGTGAGTCACATTAACACCGATAGCCATAGACCTGTCACAAGGCAGAGACATATTACTTTCTTATGTAGCAAACGTTAGCTCTGGTTGTCTGGCCATACATCTGGAACATTTCTATCCTGTGATATATATTTTTTTAGTTGATATTCTACTCAACCAAATAAAAACAGAGATAGAAAAATCAGTTTCTCTACTGTTTTGCCTAATCAGCATTCTAATATCCACTATACCTTGTTCTTGGTTTACCTAGTGTCCTTTGGGAGCCGGGAGCCGACATGTCCTGAGCTGCTGAAGACGTCGGAGCTGTCGGAGGAGCAGCAGAGGTCAGAGTTCAGCTCTCTGTGTCGCTTCTACGCCCAGTCCTGCTCCCCCAGCCAGGGGACTGCTGCCTGCAGCCTTCAGGCCGAGGAGAAGTGTCTCAGCCGTTTCAAGAAGTGCCGTAAGTGTTTGAGCCGTAACACTCACAGCTATTTTTCTGTTTTACTATGACGTTCATGAAGAAACCTGAAGTTAGTATGAGGACCATGAACTCTCGACTGCCCTATGTGGAGTGTATAAAAATGATACAATTAATGATACATTTAATGATACAATACCTGTATTGTATGCAGCAATATGTAATGATGATAATATTGTTGTGACGCAGATGGATATTGGGTATTATAATGAGCTATTTCTCTGCAGATTACTCAAAATATGTCTTTCTCTGGACCTTAATCATGTATCTTTCATTTGTCCTCTCTCCTCAGAGCTGCATTCGTTCCTGCAGACCCTGCTGGACCTTCTCCAGAGAGCAGAGGACTACATTAGAGACAAGGTAGACCTGATCTTCTTCACCCAAACCCTGCCTCAGCTGGTCGAACACATCTACAGCTCAGCCCTGACCGCCAAGGAAAGGGAGAGGAGGGAGATTCCACGGGGAACAGGTATGGCACCGGCTCCCCACTACTGCGCCCCTTCTAACCTCCTCGTACCATCTATCCCTCCCCACCCTGGCTCTGTTACTCTCCTACATTCGTCTTATCCCCCACCACACACCCGACTACTACTACCCTACCACCCTACTACTTACTATCCTAGTACTGTAACCCCCCCACCACCCCTGCTACCCCCACCCCCATTCCTCCTCAACACCATGTCAAAAACACCCACACTCGTACTTTACCCCTCTGTTTCTATAGATAAGAATCCCATTTATTAATTATATTTATTATTATTAATATGCATTTATTATTATTATTATTATTATTATTCTGTATTTATTTGAATTATTATTATGATCAGTAGTAGTATTATTATTATTATGAATACAGAAGTGTGTGTCCCATGGCTGCATGTGTGTAACTGGGGTATTATTTGTTAAAGAACAGGTAGGGGGTACTGTCCGGTCAGGGTCAGCGGAGACGGGTCCTGGGCTGTTCCAGAAGGTTGGCCCCCTGGTGGCCGACTGGGAGAACTACCTCAGGGGCATTGCTGAGGAGCTGGACACACAGACACATGGACAGACAGATGGACAGACACACGACTCCAAACCACTGAGCCAAGAAGGGAGTATTTTCCTCCAGGTAGACTATAGTGAACTCAACTCTTCTTTCACACTTTAAAAGGTTTGATAGGGTCATTTTCAGTCACTTTGTCTGTCTGCAACAGTAATGATCGTCTCCCATGAGGACCCTGTGTTGTACTATTTTACTGTATATTCAGTAGCTATAGCAACATTATAGTTTGCTTTACTGTTGTACTACGCTATACTGTTGCCAAACAGTAGCTATTTATTAGTCTGTGCTTTACTATACCAGTTTTTAACCATGTTTCTGATGTAATTTCCAGGCAGAGGACCGCTCTCTCCGTCATTTGGAGGGGAAGTACCAGACCATGATCTGGGCCTTACCCTCCAAACTGGACTCCAGACTCACTCCCCCAATCCAACACCTGGATACAGCCCTCCTACAGCAAGACTCCCCCCACATTCCTGCTTTTCCCACCAGAGAGTCACCCACCTCATTCCTCCCTCCGGAATCTCAGGGGTCAGAATCTCTCTTCACAGCCCTCATCAGTGAAATCCGTAAATTCAGGACACAGAATGAAATGACGACAGAAGATGTAGAAATTAGTGTAACGTCTTTTGAAGAGGAGGCGTTTTCTGATCCAGCATCAGTCAGCTCAGTAAACCCTTCTGATTGGCTTGACAAAGCTGTGACAGAACACACAACGTTACAGCGTCTATTCCCGTCTCTGTCCACTGTCAGCAGCACAAAGTCTCCCATAGCAACAACCTCTGACTCCAGACAGACTCTACTTCCTGGTTCTCCCTCCCTCCCGGGTTGCCTCAACCACAGGAGACGCAGGAGTTTCCGCAAGAGGCAGATACCTAGGGTTAACGGTACGTGTCACAGTTAGGTCTATACAGTGGATTCGGAAAGTTTCATTTTGTTACGTTACAGCCTTATTCTAAAATTGATTAACCCTCCTGTTGTGTTTTTTTCATGTTAATTAATGATGTGTTCCTGGTCCAAAATGACCGCCCCATTATAGATGATTATAAATCCATAATAATACATATCTTATCACCTAATGTTGTGTTAGATCTTTTTATCAACTTAAGTTCTTGTGAACATTACAAGTTTTGAACTTCTATTTGCTATTTATGGCCTGTAGGCCTCATTGACCTGAGCTCATACAACTCGTTTTTGAGTAAAAAAGGCATAACGTATGGATTGTTTTGACTATAACAATTACTCAGATGAAACATATTGTGCTATTTATCACAGACTACTTTGTGTCATAGTTTAACAAGGACTCTCTCCTCCTCACCAGAGTCATGATCAAAGATAGGATCAAGAGCCTTACATACAGTTTATCGTTTGGTCATTGTGCTGCCACAGAATGAATTGTGAGCAAGGCCTCAAAAAAGCTTTATATACCAGAGCTGCGGATTTTTTTTAATATTTATTATTGAAACAATGTTGCGATTGTTTGTGAGAATGCCAAAAGGTGTGGTTCCCATGGGGGAAAGATTCTACTGGGGAAAGGTTCCCGTGGGGGTTGCCATGGAAGCCAAGAAGTGGAGTGAGGTGTGTGTGTGTGCTCAAACACACATGCATGTGGGGTCTGGGAGAGGAAGTGTGTCCATCTTGTAAATGGGCATGGGCCTGAACTCAATTTTATACACTAATTGTAGTCTCACCCATTCATTTCTAATGATCGGTCATTTTCAACTGGGAAAACCACAGGTGAACAAAAGTTAAATAAAACACCCAAAATGTAATGAAAATCATCAAAATGTTGTGTGTTGTGTGTTCAGATGCCCTGTGTGGACAAAGTCATGGAACCTTATGACAATCAGATTAAATTAACTACATATTTCAGAGAGAGAACTTAATAATCGGTCCAATTCGACCGGAACACAGCAAATATTTTTTTCCCCTCATTAATCTACACACACAGTGCCTTGCAAAAGTATTCCTCCCCCTTGGTGTTTTTCCTATTTTGTTGCATTACAACCTGTCATTTAAATATATTTTTATTTGGATTTCATGCAATGGACATACAGTGAGGGAAAAAAGTATTTGATCCCCTGCTGATTTTGTACGTTTGCCCACTGACAAAGAAATTCAGTCTATAATTTGAACAGTGAGAGACAGAATAACAACAAAAAAATCCAGAAAAACTTATGTCAAAAATGTTATAAATTGATTTGCATTTTAATGAGGGAAATAAGTATTTGACCCCCTCTCAATCAGAAAGATTTCTGGCTCCCAGGTGTCTTTTATACAGGTAACGAGCTGAGATTAGGAGCACACTCTTAAAGGGAGTGCTCCTAATCTCAGCTTGTTACCTGTATAAAAGACACCTGTCCACAGAAGCAATCAATCAATCAGATTCCAAACTCTCCACCATGGCCAAGACCAAAGAGCTCTCCAAGGATGTCAGGGTCAAGATTGTAGACCTACACAAGGCTGGAATGGGCTACAAGACCATCGCCAAGCAGCTTGGTGAGAAGGTGACAACAGTTGGTGCGATAATTCGCAAACGGAAGAAACACAAAATAACTGTCAATCTCCCTTCGGCCTGGGGCTCCATGCAAGATCTCACCTCGTGGAGTTGCAATGATCATGAGAACGGTGAGGAATCAGCCCAGAACTACACGGGAGGATCTTGTCAATGATCTCAAGGCAGCTGGGACCATAGTCACCAAGAAAACAATTGGTAACACACTACGCCGTGAAGGACTGAAATCCTGCAGCGCCCACAAGGTCCCCCTGCTCAAGAAAGCACATATACATGCCCGTCTGAAGTTTGCCAATGAACATCTGAATGATTCAGAGGACAACTGGATGAAAGTGGTGTTGTCAGATGAGGCCAAAATGGAGCTCTTTTGCATCAACTCAACTCGCCGTGTTTGGAGGAGGAGGAATGCTGCCTTTGACCCCAAGAACACCATCCCCACCGTCAAACATGGAGGTGGAAACATTATGCTTTAGGGGTGTTTTTCTGCTAAGGGGACAGGACAACTTCACTGCATCAAAGGGACGATGTACGGGGCCATGCACCGTCAAATCTTGGGTGAGAACCTCCTTCCCTCAGCCAGGGCATTGAAAATGGGTCGAGGATGGGTATTCCAGCATGACAATGACCCAAAACACACGGCCAAGGCAACAAAAGAGTGGCTCAAGAAGAAGCACATTAAGGTCCTGGAGTGGCCTAGCCAGTCTCCAGACCTTAATCACATAGAAAATCTGTGGAAGGAGCTGAAGGTTCGAGTTGCCAAACGTCAGCCTCGAAAACCTTAATGACTTGGAGAAGATCTGCAAAGAGGAGTGGGACAAAATCCCTCCTGAGATGTGTGCAAACCTGGTGGCCAACTACAAGAAACGTCTGACCTCTGTGATTGCCAACAAGGGTTTTGCCACCAAGTACTAAGTCATGTTTTGCAGAGGGGTCAAATACTTATTTCCCTCATTAAAATGCAAATCAATTTATAACATTTTTGACATGTGTTTTTCTGGATTTTTTTGTTGTTATTCTGTCTCTCTGTCAATGAGTCCGTGTATATGAGATGAGAAAATGAGTCAGTCGCAGGACACCAAACTGAGTAAAACATACGTTATTTTACTCGAAGAAAAGTTCAAATCCAAAATCCACGCAGGGATAAAACAAATAACTATACATACAAGGAACACGACCAACAGTAAAACAATAACGCACAAAACATACTGAATATCAGAGGGTTCAAATAGGGAAGTAATCATAACGAAATGGGAACCAGGTGTGAAGAATTAAGACATAACAAATGGACAAAGAAACATGGATCGGTGGCAGCTAGAAAGCCGGTGACGATGACCGCCGAACGCCGCCCGAACAAGGAGAGGCACCAACTTCGGCGGAAGTCGTGACACTCTCACTGTTCAAATAAACCTACCATTAAAATGATAGACTGATCATTTCTTTGTCAGTGGGCAAACGTACAAAATCAGCAGGGGATCAAATACTTTTTTCCCTCACTGTATAGCCCCAGGTTTCAAACTCCTAGCCCCATTCATAGAATATGTGTATGCGTGTGTTAGCATCAGCAGTACTGGATATTAGCAGCATAATAACAGGTTGGATGTGCGTGTTTGACAGCTTGTCCAGGAGAAGCAGAGCCTACCCAGCATGTGAGTGGAATCAGAGACACGTACAAGTGGGTCCTGGGCATCCCCACCAAGAACCTCCACATGAACTTCCAGGAAGTGAGTTATACTTCAGTATTTACGGGGTCTATCTTCAAGGGACATATTATGTAGAGATTTGAAGAGGTCTACAAAAAAAATTCTGAGGTCTTGGCAGATTTCTTTAGATTTTCCTGTGATGTCAAGCAAAGAGGCACTGAGTTAGAAGGTAGGCCTTGAAATACATCCATAGGTACACCTCCAATTGACTCAAATGATGTCAATTAGCCTGTCAGAAGCTTCTAAAGACATTACATAATTTAATGAAATTTTCCAAGCTGTTTAAAGGCACAGTCAACTTAGTGTATGTAAACTTCTGACCCACTGGAATTGTGATACAGTGAAATAATCTGTCTGTAAACAATTGTTGGAAAAATGACTTGCGTCATTCACAAAGTAGATGTCCTAACCGACTTGCCAAAGCTATAGTTTGTTAACAAGACATTTGTGGAGTGGTTGAAAAACTAGTTTTAATGACTCCAACCTAAGTGTCTGTACACTTCCGACTTCAACTGTACGTGCATATACTATATTGCTGAAACAATTGATTTTCAGGACAAACTCTTAAAATGAATGATCAAAACAAAACCTGGACGCAAATATTATTATATTTCATGAATCACTTACATTTTGGTCAATATGGGGAAAATGCTAAATTTCCTAGAATGCATTAGTTTAACCCTCAAGTTGATCCTGAGGCCTTCAAAAATAATCCAAACAATGAAATCGTTAGTGCATAGAATAGCCAATTATATTTCCACTAAGGTTAAAAGAATATATGAACATTGTTTCCAGAGAAAAGTGATATTCTTTGGTATTTGGAAGTGTGACATGTCAGATTCAATGAAACCCTCATGTTCTATGACTGAGTGGAATTGATTTGAATTGCAATATTTCCTGTCACTCAAACTCAAATTCAAATTCTACATACTGTGGGGGTGTCCAATTCAATTAATAAATGTATTATTTCAACTCGTGAGTTGAATGCGAGTCAATTCCAAACTTCTAAATTGAGCCAAACCCTGGCATGTAATGTCAAAGACAAGTAAACTCAAACCACTCAGACTTTATCACTTGTTCTTCCTTCAATTGATGTGTCACTGTATAACTGTTTCACACTTTCAAAACTGTTCCATTTTCTTTCTCTCTCTCTCTCTCTCTCTCTCTCTCTCTCTCTTCCTCCTCTCAGGTGCTAGTAGACCTGAGCTCTAAGAACGATCGGGGTCTGTACGAGGCACGGGTCAAGGCGGTGGTGGGGGGTCGACCTCTGACCTTTTACAGCCTGGTGGGTTTGGAGAACGAGTCCTTCTACCGTAGCATGCCACGCATCATCGCTCTGGCGCTGGATGCTCTCAAAACGTAAACACTATCAACAACAGATCAAACACACGTCAAAGACTCAGTGTAGAAGTGGTCTGGAGTCAGCTTGTGGCGGCAAAGACCAGAGACATTATCTGTTGGGGAAATGAACCCAGAAGTAACCAGGAAACTGGAGACTGGAGACTACTCATTCAGATGGGAGGAGGGAGGGCCAGGCGGTGGGCATCCTAGGAGACCTAAACATAATACACACACACACACACGTGTACACACGTGTACACACACACACACACACACACAGAGCTGCCATATCTGTGTCAGTATATCACCTGTGATTCTCTCAAAGCAACTCTTCTTGTACTCTCTGAAGAACACAGACAGGAGTGGGGCGTTACAATATGACATCATTTGACCTCTGACCTCTATCTGTACACAGCAGCCTTGAATGTGTGCCTTGCAACCGTTCATGGAGATAGCTTGTTGTTCTCCATGGCTGGCATAATGCAGTGAGACACAGCCCATTCTATGAGCCGGTATAAAAAAAAGAAGTTATTCAAAAATGTCTGTCTTTTCTAAACAGTCCTAAAGCATTGATTGTACATGCTGTACGTTGGTATCTTCGTTTTGATATATTTATTTGTATAGAGAGACATGCTTTGTATTTTTGTAAAAAATCTCAGTAAAATTATTATCCCATCTTCTGTGCTTGGTGATACAGTATGCTGTAAGGTAATGTGAAGTGGTGATACAGTATGCTGTAAGGTAATGTGAAGTGGTGATACAGTATGCTGTAAGGTAATGTGAAGTGGTGATACAGTATGCTGTAAGGTAATGTGAAGTGGTGATACAGTATGCTGTAAGGTAATGTGAAGTGGTGATACAGTATGCTGTAAGGTAATGTGAAGTGGTGATACAGTATGCTGTAAGGTAATGTGAAGTGGTGATACAGTATGCTGTAAGGTAATGTGAAGTGGTGATATAGTATGCTGTAAGGTAATGTGAAGTGGTGATACAGTATGCTGTAAGGTAATGTGAAGTGGTGATACAGTATGCTGTAAGGTAATGTGAAGTGGTGATACAGTATGCTGTAAGGTAATGTGAAGTGGTGATATAGTATGCTGTAATGTGAAGTGGTGATACAGTATGCTGTAAGGTAATGTGAAGTGGTGATACAGTATGCTGTAAGGTAATGTGAAGTGGTGATACAGTATGCTGTAAGGTAATGTGAAGTGGTGATACAGTATGCTGTAAGGTATGTGAAGTGGTGATACAGTATGCTGTAAGGTAATGTGAAGTGGTGATACAGTATGCTGTAAGGTGATGTGAAGTGGTGAAACAGTATGCTGTAAGGTAATGTGAAGTGCACAGCAGTGAACGCTTGTCCTCGTTTGAACTCATTCATTCATAAATTTGTAATAATCTATCAATTCATCAATCATGGTCCTTTGAATCAAGGTTGAATCAAGGTCTCATTTGTTTTGTCCATCGTCTACACTGGACCAGAATAAGCATAATGTTGACTCTTTAACATTAGCTTTCCTGTCAACACAGCAGCTGCGGTGATCCAGGCTGGAGGAATGATAGGGGGAAGGGAACCATCACCCCTCATCTCCATAGCCCTTATCCCTATTCCCAGACCCTGGTCATAGATCTGGGATTGTCTTTCAGGTCTGACATGATTTGGATGGTTTGTATACACACTATCAACAAACAATTGGCTTGATCTACCAGAGACAACTGCAGCTGTGTTGATAGACCTACAGTTCACAGATCAGATCTCACCCTGATAGGAAATGTTATTTGGGTGATGATGGTGGTCAGGGTTGGGAAAAAGAAGGAAATGTCTGTCTTAGACTAGCTTTTGTGAAGAAGTTGACTCAGGGCTCAAAATGGAAGTTGAGCCATACAAGATTCAACTAGTCATCTATTATGAAGACCATAATTATTGAATCAGATCTATTGAAGCTGGGCTGGGGGAAAAAAGCCTGCACACACTACATCCTATGCCCATCACTGCCTCAGAGGGAAAGCATGAGAAGTTTGGGGCTCCTAAAAAGAGCTAGCCAGGTTGGGACTCGGGGAGAATAGGCAACAGGGCAACAGCTGTATAAACATACTGTAGGCCTATACATCTGTTCCACCACATCAAGTTATCCACCCAGCCTAGCTAGCCTACAGTTTCTTTCATATGGCATTAGAGGGCTTTGGCCCCAAGGTTTGGATCCGAGCTGAAACTTTCGACAGTGGGATCTCTTAAAATGAATAATCACATGATGACTGTGTAAAGTCAGTAGTTGATAAGCTTACATCAGACGTTCAGAAGTCTGTCATGTTGTCATTATATTATGTCAGCGTTCCCCAAACTCTGGTGCACATTTAGTTTTTCACCCTTGCGCTATACAGCTGATTCATATAATTAAAGCTTGATGATGAGTTGATTATTGGAATCAGCTGTGTAGTGCTAGGGCAAAAAAATAAATGTTTGTGGTCCCCAGGACTGAGTTTGAGGACCGCTGTATTATATCATATTATGAGTGTTATGTGCTGTAAACCAGTAGAATAATGATTTTTATTGCTGATCCCATATCCCATCCCAGTCCTGAAATCTGGAAATCAATGCTGATATTCAAGCAAAATTGCAATAATACATTCTAAGAAGTGGTAAATACTGACAAAACAGCTTACCTGGCCTTTAGCCTTTTGTCTCCAACACATAAAGGACGATGGCGAAAATGTTTTGTCTGGCCAACAGACTGACTGACACACATCACAGACACCACAGCAAATGCTCTCCATGCCAGTAAGCAAAGCTATTATCACAAAATCATTCCAAATATGTCCCATACACAAACGATCTCCCAAGGGACTCGGTAAGCTGAGCCTGGCTGTGAACTACAGGAGCAATATTAGAGGGATTTTTCCATCAGGGTGCGAGTTGCTGTCGCCTCATGATGGCAAGCAGCTGTCGCCTCATGACGGCTAGCTGCTGTCGCCTCATGACGGCTAGCTGCTGTCGCCTCATGACGGCTAGTTGCTGTCGCCTCATAACGGCTACAGTAGTTGCTGTCGCCTCATGACGGCTAGTTGCTGTCGCCTCATGATGGCTATTTGCTGTCGCCTCATGACGGCTACAGTAGTTGCTGTTACCTCATGACGGCTAGTTGCTGTCGCCTCATGACGGCTAGTTGCTGTCGCCTCATGACGGCTAGTTGCTGTCGCCTCATGACGGCTAGTTGCTGTCGCCTCATGACGGCTAGTTGCTGTCGGTCGCCTCATGACGGCTAGTTGCTGTCGGTCGCCTCATGACATCTAGTTGCTGTCGGTCGCCTCATGACGGCTAGTTGCTGTCGGTCACCTCATGACGGCTAGTTGCTGTCGCCTCATGACGGTAACAGTAGTTGCTGTCGCCTCATGACGGCTTGTTGCTGTCGCCTCATGACGGCTATTTGCTGTCGCCTCATGACGGCTACAGTAGTTGCTATCGCCTCATGACGGCTAGTTGCTGTCGGTCGCCTCATGACGGCTAGTTGCTGTCGCCTCATGACGGCTAGCTGCTGTCGCCTGATGACGGCTAGTTGCTGTTGCCTCATGATGGCTAGCTGCTGTCATCTCATGACGGCTACAGTAGTTGCTGTCATCTCATGAGGGCTAGCTGCTGTCGGTCGCCTCATGACGGCTAGTTGCTGTCGCCTCGATGGCTAGTTGCTGTCGCCTCATGATGGCTAGTTGCTTTCGCCTCATGACGGCTAGTTGCTGTCGCCTCATGACGGCTAGTTGCTGTCGCCTCATGACGGCTAGCTGCTGTCGGTCGCCTCATGACGGCTAGTTGCTGTCGCTCGCCTCATGACGGCTAGCTGCTGTTGCCTCATGATGGCTAGTTGCTTTCGCCTCATGACGGCTAGTTGCTTTCGCCTCATGACGCTACAGCAGTTAATGTCGCCTAATGACGGCTAGCTGCTGTCGGTCGCCTCATGACGGCTAGTTGCTGTTGCCTTATGATGGCTAGCTGCTGTCGCCTCATGACGGCTAGATGCTGTTGCCTTATGATGGCTAGCTGCTGTCGCCTAATGACGGCTAGCTGCTGTTGCCTTATGATGGCTAGCTGCTGTCGACTAATGAGGGCTAGCTGCTGTTGGTCGCCTCATGACGGCTAGTTGCTGTCGCCTCATGATGGCTAGTTGCTGTCGGTCGCCTCATGACGGCTAGGTGCTGTCAGTTTTTCCCAACCACCGTGCTTCTACATCTGCATTGCTTGCTCTCTGGGGTTTTATGCTTGGTTTCTGTATAAGCACTTTGTGACAACTTCTGATGAAAAAAGGGTTTTCTAAATACATTTAATGGATTGAGAATTGGTCTGGTAAACAGGCAGCTATGAAAAATATACATGACAACTCACAGGGTAAATATTATGTTCTACAGCTTATCATGAGGTAATCTAACTCAGGTGAGTAGAACCTCGGGACCTCCTTAATATTAGAGATCGCACATCAGCTGTTGTTACCAAAGAGACACACACTACCCCTTTGAGCTTACCTGACACTGTCGTTCTATCCTGCCGATGCATAGAAAAATAACTAGTTGTATATTATCCATGTCCTTATTCAGCCAAGTTTCTGAGAAGCATCGGATATTACAGTTCTTCAGGTCCCGTTGACAGGATAGTCTTGAACAGAGCTCATCCAGTTTGTTCTCCAGTGATTGTACATTCACCAGTAGAACAGAGGGTAGAGACAGTTCATTTACTCGCCGGTGAAGTTTCATCAGGGTGCCCCCACGTCGACCTCTATATCGTAGTTTCATCAGGGTGCCCCCACGTCGACGTCTATATCGTAGTTTCATCAGGGTTCCCCCACGTCGACCTCTATATCGTAGTTTCATCAGGGTGCCCCCACGTCGACCTCTATATTGTAGTTTCATCAGGGTTCCCCCACGTCGACCTCTATATCGTAGTTTCATCAGGGTGACCCCACGTCGACCTCTATATCGTAGTTTCATCAGGGTTCCCCCACGTCGACCTCTATATCGTAGTTTCATCAGGGTTCCCCCACGTCGACCTCTATATCGTAGTTTCATCAGGGTGCCCCCACGTCGACCTCTATATCGTAATTTCATCAGGGTGCCCCCACGTCGACCTCTATATCGTAGTTTCATCAGGGTGCCCCCACGTCGACCTCTATATCGTAATTTCATCAGGGTGCCCCCACGTTGACCTCTATATCGTAGTTTCATCAGGGTGCCCCCACGTCGACGTCTATATCGTAGTTTCATCAGGGTTCCCCCACGTCGACCTCTATATCGTAGTTTCATCAGGGTGCCCCCACGTCGACCTCTATATTGTAGTTTCATCAGGGTTCCCCCACGTCGACCTCTATATCGTAGTTTCATCAGGGTGACCCCACGTCGACCTCTATATCGTAGTTTCATCAGGGTTCCCCCACGTCGACCTCTATATCGTAGTTTCATCAGGGTTCCCCCACGTCGACCTCTATATCGTAGTTTCATCAGGGTGCCCCCACGTCGACCTCTATATCGTAATTTCATCAGGGTGCCCCCACGTCGACCTCTATATCGTAGTTTCATCAGGGTGCCCCCACGTCGACCTCTATATCGTAATTTCATCAGGGTGCCCCCACGTTGACCTCTATCGCCGTAACTTTCTCTTCCGAGTTTCGGGGATGAGGGCCTGGTCCGGGATTAGCAGTATGTCCTGTGCCTCCGAATCTTTGAAGTGGAAATCTTCATCCAAATCGAGGTTAGTGATCGCTGTTCTTTTCGGTCATAGGAAACAAAGGTGAAAACATTATGTACAAAAAAAGTTACAATCAGTGTAAAAAAACACACGAAATTAAATAATTGGTAAGGAGCCCGTAAAAGGGCCGCTACACATTCCAGTTCCGTGTGTGTGTGTGTGTGTGTGTGTGTGTGTGTGTGTGTGTGTGTGTGTGTGTGTGTGTGTGTGTGTGTGTGTGTGTGTGTGTGTGTGGTGCGTGTGTGCGTGCGTGCGTGCGTGCGTGCGTGCGTTGTGACAGCTGACAATGCAGTCCTGGGATACACAGTAGGAGTGCAGCGCTCCAGAAATACTTTTAGGGCCATAAGACAGTAAACCCTCCCCTGAAACTGACACAACCCTGACCACCACACACACACACACAAACGAACAACTACACCCCACCCCTGCCACACACACCACACATCACCCCTCACCCCTTGGCAGGTGGCAGCCAAACCTAAAGAGTAGTATGAAACGATAATAATCTCAGTCCCAGAGATGGCAGCAGGATCTCAACGCTTTCCACCACTCGGTCTATGGATATTTCTCTTCATCTTCACTACTGGTAAGAATGTTAGCATCCACTTTACTGTATAAGCATGGCTAGTTTCTAGAGGTATTTCAATTGGTATTTTATTGGTATTTATTGGAATGTCAGGGTATGGGATGAGTAGCTTATACAGGTTTTCTGAGCGGTCGGTAGAAGCATTATGACAATTAGTTTAAAGCTTTATACAAACACTTCAAAATGGCACAAATGTTTTGCATGGTTAAAAAGTGTCACTAGAGAACAGAATAAACAATTAAAAATAGTTGAGCTATTTTTGTGTGTTCCAAAAAAAAGGCCCTTAGAGAAGCTGTCTTTTGATTAAAAACTTCTTAAGCCTAGGCGAAAGCATGCCATGCGATTGTTTGAGGACGGCACCCCACATCAAAATATTTTTCCACC
The DNA here is from genome assembly GCF_965601325.2 of Salmo salar. Lineage (NCBI taxonomy): Eukaryota > Metazoa > Chordata > Actinopteri > Salmoniformes > Salmonidae > Salmo > Salmo salar. Next base: position 42,839,507 of record NC_138304.1, on the reverse strand, counting down.
GGCACAGGTTTCATAAATTCACAAATAGCGATTAAATATTCACTTACTTTTGGAAAATCTTCCTCTGATTTGTCATCCAAAGGGTCCCAGCTATAACATGTAGTGTTGTTTTGTTAGATAAAATCCTTCTTTATATCCCAAAAAGTCTGTTTAGTTGGCGCCATCGATTTGAGTAATCCACTCGTTCAATATGCAGAGAAAGGAATCTGAAAATCTACTCCTAAACTTTGTTTCAACAAGTCAAAATATGTTTTTATTTACTCATCAGATACCCTAAAATGTAATCAAACTATAATATTTCTTACGGAAAGAAGTATGTTCAATAGGAAACCGATTTTAGCAGGTGCGTCTTGTCTTCATGGCGCGCCCAAACACGAATTTCCAAGACTGTGTCCCTGTACTAAAACTGATATTTCTTATTCGTTTTGGAAGTTACAAGCCTGAAACCTTGAACATAAACTGCTGACACCCTGTGGAAACCATAGGAATTGCATCCTGGGAGCTGGAATTCAGTATGCCCCTATACTTTCCATTGTAAGAGCACGGTCCCTCAAAATAAACACGAATTTCCAAGACTGTGTCCCTGTACTAAAACTGATATTTCTTATTCGTTTTGGAAGTTACAAGCCTGAAACCTTGAACATAAACTGCTGACACCCTGTGGAAACCATAGGAATTGCATCCTGGGAGCTGGAATTCAGTATGCCCCTATACTTTCCATTGTAAGAGCACGGTCCCTCAAAATAAACTTTTTTGGGGTTGGGGGTTCTCCTACCATATCTATTGTGTTATATTCTCCTACATTATTTTAACATATCTACAAACTTCAAAGTGTTTTCTTTCCAATGGTACCAATTATATGCATATTCTCGCATATCTTGACAATGTTTGTTTTTTATGTCTTTGAAGTTGGAATAAAATACATATTTTTATCTGTTTGTATATAACATTGAAAGAATAATTTGCTGCAGGAAAAACATATCACATTCACAGTATGCTACACCACATGACCAAAAGTACGTGGACATCTGCTCGTCGAGCATCTCATTCCAAAATCATGGGCATTAACAACCTCCACTCTTTTGGAAAGGCTTTCCACTAGATGTTGGAAGTTGCTTCCATTCAGCCACAAGATCATTAGTGAGGTCGGGCACTGATGTTGGGTGATTAGTCCTGGCTCACAGTCGGCGTTCCAATTCATCCCAAAGGTGTCCGATGGGGCTAAAGTCAGGGTTCTGTGCAGGCCAGTCAAGTTCTGCCACACCGATCTTGACAAACCATTTATGTATGGACCTTGCTTAATGCACGGTGGCATTTTCATGCTGAAACAGGAACGGGCCTTCCCCAAACTGTTGCCACAAATTTGGAAGCACAGAATTGTCTAGAATGTCATTGTATGCTGTAGCATTAAGATTTCCCTTCACTGGAACTAAGGGGCCTAGCATGAACCATGGAAAACAGCCCCAGACCATTATTCCTCCTCCACCATAATTTACAGTTGCCACTATGCATTGGGGCAGGTAGCGCTCTCCTGGCATCCTCCAAAGCCAGATGGTGAAGTGGGATTCATCACTCCAGAGAACGCGTTTCCACTGCTCCAGAGTCCAATGGCGTCGAGCTTTACACCACTCCAGCCGACGCTTGGCATTGCTCTGCCATGGAAACCCATTTAATGAAGCTCCCGACTAACAGTTCTTGTGCTGATGTTGCTTCCAGAGACAGTTTTTAACTCGGTAGTGAGTCTTGCAACCGAGGACAGATGATTTTTACATGTCACGTACTCGGCTGTCCCGTACTGTGAGCTTGAGGGGCCTACCACTTCACGGATGATCCGTTGGTGCTCCTAGACATGTCCACTTCATAATAACAGCACTTACAGTTGACCGGGAAGCTCTAGCAGGGCAGAAATTTGACGAACTCACTTGTTGGAAAGGTGGCATCCTATGACGATGCCACATTGAAAGCCACTGAGCTCTTCAGTAAGGCCATTCTAATGCCAATGTTTGTCTATGGAGATTGCATGGCTGTGTGCTTCATTTTATACACCTGTCATCAACGGGTGTGGCTGAAAAAGCTGAATCCACTCATTTGAAGGGGTGTCCACATACTCTTGTATATATCGTGCAGTTTTAGCTGACATCCAACCTTGTGTGTTCCCCTATTGAAGTATTAATAACTCACTCTATCTCCCACTATCTCCCTCTACCTCACCCTATCTCCCTCTATCTCACGCTGTCACTATTTGTCTCTCTCACTCTAACCCACTCGGCGTCTCTCATTGTATCTCACCATGTGTCTCTCTCTATCTCACTCAATCATTTTGTCTCTGATTGTATCTCAGCAGTGGCAGGGGTGAACCTGGAGGGGGAGCTGTTCAAGGACCTGATGATAGGCTACAACAAGAACGTCCGGCCCATGGAGAAGAGTGGTGACATCACACAGGTCACCGTCAAGATGACCCTCACCAACCTTATTTCCCTGGTCAGTGTGTGTGTGTGTGTGTGTGTGTGTGTGTGTGTGTGTGTGTGTGTGTGTGTGTGTGTGTGTGTGTGTGTGTGTGTGTGTGTGTGTGTGTGTGTGTGTGTGTCTCTGTGTGATCATCTTGCTTTCCATCCCTAGAATGAAAAGGAAGAAGCCCTTACAACCAGCGTCTGGATTGAAATGGTAAAATCCCTTGTCGACTCAGGTTAAACACTCACACAGTGGCTTAGTACCACACCATGTCTCCCGACTCTTTGTCTTCGTTTCCTTTCATATTCTATTTGTTATCTGCTTTTTCCATTGTCAGAAATGGTGTGACTACAGGCTGAGTTGGGACCAACCTCCCAGGTCTATCCTGTACGGAAACCTCACCTCCCAGATGAGGATCCCCTCCAAGAGCATCTGGCTGCCTGACATCATCCTGGAGAACAAGTGAGTCTAGAAAGCATGATGTAAAATCATCACTTAACGTGCTGGCCAAGGGAACACTGCAGATTCATGATAACGGCATCCATGTTAGGAAGTTGTCAGATGTCAGAAAAAATCCCATACATAACCTCCCTCCTTTCTCTCTCTCTCTCTCTCCAAAGTGTAGACGGAAAGTTTGAGATAGCCATGTACTGTAACGCCCTGGTGTCTCCTGGTGGCTGTGTGTACTGGCTGCCTCCTGCCATCTATCGCAGCGCCTGCTCCATCACCGTCAACTACTTCCCCTTCGACTGGCAGAACTGCACCATGGTGTTCCGGTATGGGCGTCACAGTCACACACACCCCACTAATGACTAATCTCAACTGAAAATAACCACCAGCTGCAGGTAGCCTAGCGGTTAAGAGCGTTGGACCAGTTACCCGAAAAGGTTGCTGGTTCGAATCCCCAAAAAGGAAAATGTGTAAATAAAACTGCCGTTCTGCCCTTGAGCAAGGCAGTTAACCCCCTGACAACAACTGCTTCCTGGGTGCCGATGACGTTGATTAAGGCAGCCCCCAACACCTCTTTGATTCAGAGGGTTTGGGTTAAGTGCAGACTAGACATTTTGGTTGCAACTGACTAGTTCGCCCTTAACCTCCCTGGGCCGTTATACTGTATACCCCTTCAGCAGATCTGAAAGAATTGAGTGGAGGCTGGATTCAATCCGCATCGCAAAGCTATGTTAAAATGTAAAGTTAATTTTCCGATTCAGTCAACACATGCAGCATTTACTGTGAATGCAGTCTCTGCGAACACAGGAACATTGCCTTTAAATTTCAATCGAGCTATAACGTGGATCTTTCGCGATACGGATTTAATCCAGCCCAAAGTGTATGCAAAATTGTCTGGGAAACCAATCGATTAAACCGCAAATATAAAAAATATCATTAGTCAATATGAGATGTAGCTTATTGGTGTGTCAGTGGAGGTTCTGTGTTTTTGGTTTCACAGTTATGGATGACTGTGTTTCCTCTATCCCTGTGTTCAGTTCCCAGACCTACAACGCAAACGAGATAGAACTAGTTCTCACAGAGGAGGAAAACCAGCCTGTGGAGTGGGTGGTGATCGACCCTGAGGCTTTTACAGGTATTGTAGTAACCCTACGCCGCAAACACCTTGATTGATTTATGTGTTTTTTTTTGTGAGCGTATGAAAAAAACTAGGGACATTAGGGAACAGAGGATAACATGAGAGCATTTTACAAAAAGACAATACATTTTCATAGAATCGTCAATAAACGTTCAATTCAATTTGGGTTCTGTTTGTTAAAAACAAATACAAAGTTCTTGCATCATCTGGGAACTGAACAGGATTCAAACCTCTTGTTCTCTTGTTCTCTCGTTATCTCATTCTAGACAGAATTATATAATGTTCTAAGCAGCTTACATGGAAGCCATGACACTATTCATATTAACTCTAGCTCTCGTCTGTTGCCAGAGAATGGGGAGTGGATCATCAAACACAGGCCTGCTAAGAAGCTGATTAACCAGCGCTACACTAAAGATGAGTTAGAGTACCAGGAAGTGGTGTTCTTCCTGATGATCCAGAGGAAACCTCTGTTCTACGTCATCAACATCATCGTTCCCTGTGTCCTCATCTCATCCCTGGGCCTGCTCGTCTACTTCCTGCCTGCCAAAGGTGACGACTGCATGGACTCACACACACATGTACACACATATGCACACAAGTTCGCGCACACACACGGACGAATACACATGTACACGCGTATGCACACCCACGTTCACGCGCACACACGTTCATGCACAAACACACACACACACACTCACATACTCACCGTCCGCACATTCACCTAACCTACCCGGTAACACCTCTGATACACCTATAGATGCTTGTGCAATCCAGTACATACAGTATTTAATTGTCTGATGATGAACTGTGTGTCGCTCCGAATAAGAGCTGCTTAATGACAAAAATATAAATGTAAATGTAGATGTTTATCAACTGATTGACTCTCTGTGCTTGTGATCCGATTTTGGTTTTGGTCAGCTGGGGGTCAGAAGTGCACCGTGTCCATCATGATTCTCCTGGCCCAGACTGTCTTCCTCATCCTCATAGCCAACAAGGTTCCAGAAACCTCCCAGACTGTTCCTCTTATCGGAAAGTAGGACCACTTATTTTAATATAATTTACTTAGACTATATTTTACTGCTTTCCTTTAAGTAAAATGTTTTAAACTTCTTCAACTACCACAAAAATACTTCTAAAGAGTGGAAGCAAGTCACACAATTTTCTTAATGGAAAACAACCTTCTAGTTGTAATGTTATTCTATTAAAAACAAAAAAAACTATGTTTTAAGTGAGAAGTAGCCATTGGTCGGAAGAGAGGAAAGCCATTGGTCGATAAAGAAAGGAAATTCACGAGCCCCACAATGCCTACTGTACTTTACCCATGCTCTACCAAGGTTTTCCAGCACACAGCTTTGACCTACTACAGCAGCTATGTTGGTATTGTACTTCAGACTATGTGTAAGCAGGTTGATTAGGATTCAAACCTTCTCAAACTAATTCATACTCTTAGAGGAGGTTCTCCCACAATAATGTGATTTGTACCACATACAAGATAAAGTATTGGATTCTTCCCACATCACACTAAGACATTACCCCATTCCACTACCTTTTCAAGATTTTTTTTATTATATCAAAGCTGGCTTATATAGAGCATCAGATTTGATTGAGTGAGCTGTTTTGTCTTGTAGTAATGTGGTGCCTGCCTGTATTTCCTTAAATCTTTAATTTTGCAAAAAATGTCAAAATATTTAATAACATATTTTTTTGACAGTAGGTGTCCAACATAACAACAGGTCACTCATATAGAGGTCTATAACAGAAGTCTATAGAGCCTGTCTGCAGTCCTGATTTCTGTAACCGTTAGCTTTAATGGCTTCATGTGTTTTGTAGGTACCTGATGTTTGTCATGTCCGTGACCACCATCATAGTAATGAACTGTGTCATCGTGCTGAACCTCTCTCTAAGGTCCCCCAATACACACATCATGAACAATAAAGTCAGGAAGGTAAGACTGTAAAACTGTGACCAGCAAGTTTGTCAGAAGCGTCCCACGCCTCTAATGTGGTTTTATATGGTCCTCTGCATTACTCGATGGCTTGTTAGGCATAAGGGAAAGTTTGGCTGATCTGGACTGGTAGTGTTGACCAGGGATGGGGTCAATTCAGGAATTAAACTGAAATTCTAATTCACAAATAGATTTAAAAAAATCTAATTTGAATGATTTATCAATAAACTAAGGACAAGTAATCTATGTATATATATAAATAGACTTCCTGAATTGAGTGACTTCAATTCAAATTGGCCCCATATTTACATTTATATTTTAGTCATTTAGCAGACGCTCTTATCCAGAGCCACTTACAGGATCAATTGGGTTTATGTGCCTTGCTCAAAGGCACATCAAAAGTTTATGCTAGGGGATTCGAACCAGCGACCTTACGTTATTGGCCCAATGCTCTTAACCACTAGGCTACCTACCCCAACTCTGGTGTTGACCTTTGACCCTTGACAATGTTGACCTCAGGTCCTGCTGAACATCCTGCCTCGGCTGCTGAGGATGCAGATGCGACCGTGGACACCGTCTGAGGACTGTGACTTCAGTGATGGAACCGGTAATGGTCACAGTCACAGTACCGACAGTGGGAGTAACATATTTCTAGTCCCCTGCCGGCGCCGCAGCTCCCTAGGACTCATCATCAAGGCAGAAGAATACGTCATGAAGACGGCCCGGTCTGAACTCATGTTCTCCAGGCTCAGAGAGAGAGACGGCCTCATGAAATCTGCACTGGATAAGATCTGTGAGTACGGTTACACATAGAATATTACAATGGGAATTCACTGTACTTACCCTCCACTTAGGAAAAGGATAAGGGTTGGTATAAGGGTTAGGGTTGAACCAGCAGCTGGACATGAAGCTAGGGTTGGGTTTGCTGCTGTAAGTACAGTGTAATTACACAATAATAAGGGTAGTTTAATGTAAAGTGTTACCATATTTTCAATCTTAGCTGCGAGAAAATTGCAAGAAATTTGTATAGGTTAATTCTCTGTTTTAACCTTTGACCCTAGATAACAGTCTTGAGGGGGGTACGGCACAGGACCTGGGGACCAGCCTGGCCCAGGCCTCACCGGAGGTGCGCCAGTGTGTGGAATCCTGCAAACATATTGCCAAGAGTGCCAGGCAGCAAAACAACTTTGAGAGTGTGAGTCTCCCAAATTCTTTTCACCCACCTGGGTGATGCACAGTTACCATTTTGTGCCAGAACATGTTTCACTCTGTAATACCGTTCATTACTCTTTCATTACTGAAAGGAAACTGATTTCCCAACATTTAGAGTGATTCTCCACTTCTTAGTCTCCCCTCTGACCTGTCCCTCTGATGCCACAACAGGAGAATGAGGAGTGGTTCCTGGTTGGCCGGGTGATTGACAGGGTGTGCTTCATCGCCATGGCGCTGTCGTTCTTCATGGGCACCATCGGAATCTTCCTGATGGGGCATTTCAACCAGCCCCCCTCCGTACCTTTCCCTGGTGATCCCAGGAAGTACCTTCCTCCGTTAGGGAATAACATCACCGATCTCTCTGGGAATGACACTGGTGAAAATCTACTGGGTTGAGAAATGTCTATAAACCAGGAAGAGGTCTGAAAATGGCCCTAGAAAGGAATGGGTTTTAGCACAGGTTATTGTGGCTACAGAAACCCTTGAGAGATCTATGGTTATGTATGTATTGGTGGTCTGAGACTGAAACTAAACCATGTGGGTCTGTCACAGGTTTTGCAGTTTATGAGTTTGCTCATTCAGTGAGACAACAAAGATTTTGACAGTGGATTATAGATGTCCATACTAATTACAAAGGGATATGCTTGACCATACACACTGATGCCTTGTATGATATGTGTGTTTCAGAGAAATGGTTGAAGGTGGTATTTTTGAACATAGATATTACCACTGAGTAATATGTTAAGGTTTTATCACACTGTTATGTTTACTTTCTTTAAGGCAACCCAACCTGGACTCAGGGGTAGACGTAACCTAATAAAGGTAAATCCAGGACACTCCAATTAATATGATATGTTACGTTTCGTATGGTATGTATTAATTTGTGGATGTCCATCATCCATTTCATATAATATGTTACGAATTACAATTTGTACAATATGTTACGGATTTCAAAACATATATGTTCCGAATTACAATTTGTTGTTACTAACGTTAGCTAGGTGGCTAACGTTAGCTTGGCTAGGGGTTAGGGTTAAGGTTAGGATTAAAGTTAAGCTAACATGCTAAGTAGTTACAAAGTAGCTAAAAGGCAGTAAGTAGTTGTAAAGATGCTAATTAGACAAAATGCTAAAGTTGTACGTGATGAGATTCACATTTCACATTTACATTTTAGTCATTTAGCAGACGCTCTTATCCAGAGCGACTTACAAATTCAAACACACAACCTTTAGTTTGCTAGACCTTCGCATTATACGTATACCCATCCACCCCGAACAACCATCCTACTTAAGTTACCTTCTATCTTATGTAACCATACAGAACATAATATATCATATTAATTTGAGTGTCTCGGATTTACATTTACTATGTTACGTCTAATCTATGAGACCAGGCTGGGCAACCATCATCCATCATGTTTTTTGTAAGATAGTTAATTTAGTTGTGATTTTGATATTAATCAGCGAACACAGTGTTCTCTTTTCTAGATTGTTGATCATACACGTGTTTTTTGTTGTTGTTCAAAGATTAACTTTGTTTCATTAAAAGTAAAGGTATAACAACTTTTGGTAGTATGGGTGTGAGGCAGAGTCAGAGAGACCAGTGGGTGAACCCCCCCCCCCCACACACACACACACACACACTCCCATACAACATAAACACACGTTTGTGAGCATAACAAACACACGCATGGTAACACACAAGCACACAGACATGCATATAACTTATTCTCGCAAACACACACACACACACACACACACACACACACACACACACACACACACACACACACACACACACACACACACACACACACACACACACGTGTACACACCCACACACAAAGTAGAGCACGAGATAGAAGCCTACTTCACCCATCCCTGTTTGAAAAACGCAGCTGCTTGCTTGCTAGACACTAACTTCAATCAACAGATGCCAGGGAGTGGACATCAGAGGGTAAGTGCTTGACAAATGGCAACATTTAAAAAGCTGGAATTGTATTAAGATGGTCATACCATGAATCATTTAGCTATTTGAGGACCCCTTTAGGTATAACATATACAGTTGAAGTCGTAAGTTTACATACACTTAGGTTGGCGTCATTAAAACTTGTTTTCAACCACTCCACAAATTTCTTGTTAACAAACTATAGTTTTGGCAAGTCGGTTAGGACAACTACTTTGTGCATGACACAAGTCATGTTTCCAACAATTGTTTACAGACAGATTATTTCACTTATAATTCACTGTATCACAATTCCAGTGGGTCAGAAGTTTACATACATTGACTGTGCCTTTAAACAGCTTGTAAAATTCCCGAAAATGATGTCATGGCTTTAGAAGCTTCTGATAGGCTAATTGTCATCATTTGAGTCAATTGGAGTTTTTAAAAATGTTTATTTCACCTTTATTTAACCAGGTAGGCTAGTTGAGAACAAGTTCTCATTTGCAACTGCGACCTGGCCAAGATAAAGCAAAGCAGTTCGACATATACAACAACACAGAGTTACACATGGAATAAACAAACATACAATCAATAATAATGTAGAAAAATCTATATACAGCATGTGCAAATGAGGTAGGATAAGAGGTAAGGCAATAAATGGGCCATGGTGGCAAAGTAATTACAATATAGCAATTATACACTGGAATGGTAGGATGTGCAGAAGATGAATGTACAAGTTGAGATACTGGGGTGCAAAGGAGCAAGATAAATAAATAAATAAATAAATAAATAAATAAATAAATACAGTATGGGCATGAGGAAGTTTGGATGGGTTATTTACAGATGAGCTATGTACAGGTGCAGTGATCTGTGAGCTGCTCTGACAGCTGGTGCTTAAAGCTAGTGAGGGAGGAAAGATTCTCCAGCTTAAGAGATTTTTGCAGTTCGTTCCGGTCATTGGCAGCAGAGAACTGGAAGGAGAGGCGGCCAAAGGAAGAATTGGCTTTGGGGGTGACCAGTGAGCAGGGGCGGAAATCCCGGGGGGGACGGGGGGGACACGACCCCCCCATCCTGGGAAAAATATGATTTGTCCCCCCCAATATATCACTGAAACATAACTATGTAATTTAAATAATATTAATAATACGCAATGAAAGCAATTGTGCTGATTATAGACACTTAATAGCGCCTTTTTAAGTTTCAAAAGATTGCAACCCCCCCACCCTTTGCCTCACAATGGTTTGATCCACTGCTAGTTCCTTAGCTTGTTAGGTAACAGAGAGGTCGTATCTACTGGCTGAAAGGCACTCAATGCACGTAACTGACGTGAGGTTAATCCAGTCAATCGCGCACACACACTAGCTGAATATGCAGAGCTAGCGCGCAAATATTAACTATTAAGCTAGCTAGTACCTATTCCATTTATGTTGCTTCGTCAAAGATGGAATCAGCATGCAGATGATGTAAGTTAGTGCTTCAAATCCCTGTGATAAGGTTAGCGATAAACTGAAATCCAAACTGAACAGAACTACACTCTCTTCTACCATTGTCTTAAATATATTTAATGGTCTCGTTGCAAAAGCTAAATTGTCGCAAGTGAACTTTTATTTATTTATTTTATTTCACCTTTATTTAACCCGGGTAGCAAAGATTATAGCAAACACCACTGAAACTGAATTGGTGCTCGCTAGCTTTGCAAATTCAGCTATTGTTGGAAGCCAGCCAATATGAAACAAACTATTAAAATTACAAAAGGTTGCAGCATATGTTGTGTAAATGGTGAACTCATACAGCTGTCAACTCTTGTCATTTTAATCCGTTTCACATTTGCTAGCTACCTTTTATATCGAAGCCCAAATAGAATGATTGAAGATGATAGAAGCCCATCTCCTACTGTAAATAACCTACACACTGTGTGTGTAGCCAGCCAGCCAGGTAGAAAAATGGCAGAAAAATAAAAGACGGACATCAGAGTATTTTTCAATACACCAAAACGCATAGTAAGAACCCTAGTAGCCTAATATCTCAAAGACTAGTTGATAAAATGTTCATAAGAAAGAAATGAAATTCTAATGGAAATGTTTCACAATGATGTCATTAGGCAGAGCAGGCAACAGATGGCACACAGACAGCAGAGTTGGGGACAGATATGCAGGGACAGACTGGCAGAGACAGGGAGTCTCAGGTAAGTTTGTTGAGTCTTTGTTTGGCAACATTATGAAAGGTTCTCAATTTTTTTGACTTGTAAAATAGGAACATAATTGGAAAATGCCATGGATACCCCCACTCTCAACTTAAACTGGTGACTGAACTAAGATTTGTTAAAGGCAATGGTATTGCTGTTGTGATTAGTTGTGTGGTTTTGGGTACCGGTAGTTAGGAGTACGGCAAACACCTTATTTCTTTGGTTCCTCAATATACATTTACCATATTACAATGTAGGCTACGTGTTACAGCACTACTTTTGGTGTCCCCCTCAGGAATTGCTCTTGAGGAAATTTCATGTAATTGTCCCCTCCAAAGTTGATATCAGATTTTCGCCCCTGCCAGTGAGATATACCTGCTGGAGCGCGTGCTACGGGTGGGTGCTGCTATGGTGACCAGTGAGCTGAGATAAGGTGGGGCTTTACCTAGCAGAGACTTGTAGATGACCTGGAGCCAGTGGGTTTGGCGACGAGTATGAAGCAAGGGCCAGCCAACGAGTTCATACAGGTCGCAGTGGTTGGTAGTATATGGGGCTTTGGTGGCAAAACGGATGACACTGTGATAGACTGCATCCAATTTGCTGAGTAGAGTGTTGGAGGCTATTTTGTAAATGACATCGCCGAAGTCGAGGATCGGTAGGATGGTCAGTTTTACGAGGGTATGTTTGGCAGCATGAGTGAAGGATGTGTACCTGTGGAGGTATTTCAAGGCCTACCTTCAAACTCAGTGCCTCTTTGCTTGACATCATGGGAAAATCAAAAGAAATAGCCAAGACCTCAGAAAAAAAATTGTAGAACTCCACAAGTCTGGTTCATCCTTGGGAGCAATTTCCAAATGCCTGAAGGTACCACATTCATCTGTACAAACAATAGCACACAAGTATAAACACCATGGGACCACACCGCTCAGGAAGGAGATGTGTTATGTCTCCTAGAGATGAACGTACTTTGGTGCGAAAAGTGCAAATTAATCCCAGAACAACAGCAAAGGACCTTGTGAAGATGCTGGAGGAAACAGGTACAAAAGTATCTATATCCACAGTAAAGCGAGTCTTATATCGACATAATGTCATGCCCTGACCTGAGAGAGCCGTTTTTCTCTGTTTAGTTAGGTCAGGGTGTGATATGGGGTGGGCATTCTATGTGTTTTATTTCTATGTTTTGGCCGGTATGGTTTCCAATCAGAGGCAGCTGTCTATCGTTGTCTCTGATTGGGAGCCATAGTTAGGCAGCCTTTTCCCACCTGGGTTTTTGTGGGTAGTTGTTTTCCGTTTAGTTGTCTGTTGCCTGACGGAACTGTTTGCTTTCGTTTTTGTTTCTTTGTTTAAGTGTTTCATTAAAATAAATAATATGAGCACTCAACATGCTGCGTTTTGGTCCATTCCTTTTGACAATCGTAACACATAACCTGAAAGGTCGCTCAGGAAGGAAGAAGACACTGCTCCAAAACCACCATAAAAAAGCCAGACTACGGTTTGCAACTGCACATGGGGACAAAGATCGTACTTTTTGGAGAAATGTCCTCTGGTCTGATGAAACAAAAATAGAGCTGTTTTGCCATAATGACATCGATATGTCTGGAGGAAAAAGGGGGACGCTTGCAAGCCGAAGAACACCATCCAAACCATGAAGCACGGGGGTGGAAGCATCATGTTGTGGGGGTGCTTTGCTGCAGGAGGGACTGGTGCCCTTCACAAAATAGATGGCATCAAAATTATGTGGATATATTGAAGCAACATCTCAAGACATCAGTCAGGAAGTTAAAGCTTGGTCGCAAATGGGTCTTACAAATGGACAATGTCCCCAAGCATACTTCCAAAGTTGTGGCAAAATGGCTTAAGGACAACAAAGTCAAGGTATTGGAGTGGCCATCACAAAGCCCTGACCTCAATCCTATAGAATATTTGTGGGCAGAACTGAAAAAGCATGTGTGAGCAAGGAGGCCTACAAACCTGACTCAGTTACACCAGCTCTGTCAGGAGGAATGGGCCAAAATTCACCCAACTTATTGTGGGAAGCTTGTGGAAGGCTACCTGAAATGTTTGACCCAAGTTGAATAATTTTTAAGGCAATGTTACCAAATACTAATTGAGTGTATGTAAACTTGGGAATGTGATGAAAGAAATAAAAGATGAAATAAATAATTCTCTCTACTATTATTCTGACATTTCACATTCTTAAAATAAAGTGGTGATCCTAACTGACCTAAAACAGGGAATATTTACTAGGATTAAATGTCAGGAATTGTGAAAAACTGAGTTTAAATGTATTTGGCTAAGGTGTATGTAAACTACCGAAGGTTTTGAAGTGTCTGTCCTATATCTAGGAGATATAAGAACACTCAGGAAATATTTAGGTTTTTTGGGATACATATTTAACCCCATATTTTTGTTGGCGCAAAACTACCTCCATATTTCTATTAATTTGTATTGGTACCTTCAGACGAGTCCCGTGACACTTGTGGGGGTCGTAGAGCAAAATGTAGAACACCATCGTGTTTGTGAGAGTCTACCCTTTCCACAGTGGGGTCATATTAGTTTACAGGCCGTTCGGACGCTACAGACATTTTCGTGAGAAGACTGATTTTCGGGATGTCTCATGGTTGGATAAACACTGCTGTAGCCCGGCCACCTTCCACCATAGATGTGGAATAACGGATGTGGTGGATTGAGATGCAGCTCATGCAAAACAACAGATACAGTATCTCTAGTTTAAACTGACAGGATTTTTCTATTATATTACATAGATTGACGCACCAGTGCATCAATAGACTCATGTTTTTTTTAAGGAACCACTGTGCAATATGCTACACATTGTTGTGAGTACATGTTAATATTGGGATGATATTGTGATCATTTAAGTGATGGACAGGAATGTTTCATTATCATTGTGCTAATTGTGGGAGCCCAGGGCCCAGATCATTAATTCATAAACGTTTACTATAGCTATAACATTGCACAACATTGACAGACAACTATGGAAGAGAATAAACACGAGGCTATTAGTTATATCTGTTATAGCTGGAGTATTTTTCCTGTCTTATCTGGTGTCCTGTGCGAATTTAAGTATGCTCTTTCTTTCTTTCTTTTCTTTCTTTCTTTCTTTCTTTCTTTCTTTCTTTCTTTCTTTTCTTTCTTTCTTTCTTTCTTTCTTTCTTTCTTTCTTTCTTTCTTTCTTTCTTTCTTTCTCTCGGAGGACCTGAGCACTAGGACCATGCCTCAGGACTACCTGGCCAGATGACTCCTTGCTGTCCCCAGTCCACCTGGCCATGCTGCTGCTCCAGTTTCAACTGGTCTGCCTGTGGCTATGGAACCCTGACCTGTTCACCCTGACCTGACCTGTCCCAGACCTGCTGTTTTCAACTCTCTAGAGACAGCAGTTGCGGTAGAGATACTCTGAATGATCGGCTCTTCTGGCATAGCCAGAAGAGGACTTGCCACCCCTCATAGTCTGGTTCCTCTCTAGGTTTCTTCCTAGGTTCTGGCTTTTCTAGGGAGTTTTTCCTAGCCACCGTGCTTCTACACCTGCATTGCTTGCTTTTTGGGGTTTTAGGCTGGGTTTCTGTACAGCACTTTGAGATATCAGCTGATGTAAGAAGGGCTTTATAAATAAATTTGATTTGATATTAGTTTAAAAGTATATAATTTATAGCTAGGCTAATTTTAAGATCCAACCATTATAAACGGTAAATCTGTCACGCCCTGACCTGAGAGAGACGGTTTATTTCTCTATTTTGTTAGGTCAGGGTGTGGGGTGGGCATTCTATGTGTTGTATTTCTTTGTGTTGCGCCGAGTATGGTTGCTAATCAGAGACAGCTGTCTATCGTTGTCTCTGATTAGGAATCATACTTAGGCAGCCTTTTCCCACCTGTGTTTTGTGGGTAGTTATTTTCTGTTTTGTATTCATTACCTGACGGAACTGTTTGGCTTTTCGTTTTGTTTCTTTGTTATAGTGTTTCATTGTTTAATAAATAATATGAACACTTACCACGCTGCGCTTTAGTCCCCTCTCTACGACAGCCGTAACAGAACTACCCACCACCAAAGGACCAAGCAGCGTGGGCAGGATGACTGGACCTGGGAGGAAATCCTGGATGGGGCAGGACCCTGGACAAGGCCTGGGAGTATCGCCGTCCACAAGAGGAGATAGAGGCAGCGAAAGCGGAACGGCGATACTGGGAGGAACAGGCAAGGGAACAACGGAAGCCCGAGAGGCAGTGGCAAAAATATATTGGGGGGGGGGGGGCACACGGGGAGATTGGCGAAGTCGGGGTTGAGACCTGAGCCAACTCCCCGTGCTTACCGTGGGGAGCAAGTGACCGGGCAAGCACCGTGTTATGCGGTGATGCGCACTGTGTCGCCAGTGCCCACTCACAGCCCGGTGCGCTCGGTGCAAGCTCCTCACCGTTGCCGTGCTAGAGTTGGCCATCAGCCAGGAAGAAGTGTGCCGGCTCAGCGTTCCTGGTCTCCAGTGCGTCTCTTCGGCCCAGGTTATCCTGCACCAGCTCTACGCACGGTACCCCCCGTTCACCAGCACAAACCAGTTCGTCCTGTGCCAGCGCTCCGCCCTTGCCGGGCTAAATTAAACATCCAGCCAGGACGGGTTGTGCCAGCCCTAAGCTCCAGACCTCCAGTGTGCCTCCACGGCCCAGTATACCCTGTGCCTGCTCTACACACCCAGTCTCCTGTGCGTCTCCCCAGTCCTGTGAGACCGGTTCCAGCTCCACGTAGGAAGCTTCCAGTGATGATCTATGGTCCGAAGCTTCCAGTGATAATCCATGGTACGAAGCCTCCAGTGATAATCCATGGCACGAAGCCTACAGTGATGATCCATGGCCCGGAGCCTGTAGGGATGATCCATGGCACGAAGCCTGTAGGGATGATCCATGGCACGAAGCCTCCAGTGATAATCCATGGCCCGGAGCCTGTAGGGATAATCCACGGCCCAGTATACCCTGTGCCAGCTCTGCACACCCAGTCTCCTGTGCGTCTCCCCAGTCCGGTGAGACCGGTTCCAGCTCCACGTAAGAAGCCTCCAGTGATGATCCATGGTCCGAAGCCTGTAGGGATGATCCATGGCCTGGAGCCTGTAGGGATGATCCATGGCACGAAGCCTCCAGTGATAATCCATGGCCCGGAGCCTGTAGGGATAATCCACGGCCCAGTATACCCTGTGCCAGCTCTGCACACCCAGTCTCCTGTGCGTCTCCCCAGTCCGGTGAGACCGGTTCCAGCTCCACGTAAGAAGCCTCCAGTGATGATCCATGGTCCGAAGCCTGTAGGGATGATCCATGGCCTGGAGCCTGTAGGGATAATTCATGGCACGAAACCTTCAGTGATAATCCATGGCCCGGAGCCTGTAGGGATAATCCACGGCCCAGTATACCCTGTGCCAGCTCTGCACACCCAGTCTCCTGTGCGTCTCCCCAGTCCGGTGAGACCGGTTCCAGCTCCACGTAAGAAGCCTCCAGTGATGATCCATGATCCGAAGCCTGTAGGGATGATCCATGGCCCGGAGCCTGTAGGGATAATTCATGGCACAAAGCCTCCAGTGATGATCCATGGCGCGGAACCTGTAGTGATGATCCATGGCACGGAGCCTGCAGCGACGGTCTCCTGTCCGGAGCCTACAGCAACGCTCCCCAGTCCGGAGCCTCCAGCGACGGTCTGCAGCCCGGAGTCTCCAGCGGCGGTCTGCAGCCCGGAGTCTCCAGCGGCGGTCTGCAGCCCGGAGTCTCCAGCGACGGTCTGCAGCCCGGAGTCTTCAGTGGCGGTTAGACCCTAAGCAACTGGGTTGTATTCATTAGGGCACACCGTAGCAAAACGTTTTGCAACTGAAAACGAAAATAATGTTTATTTTGGAACAGGCAGTCCCTCCCTGTTCCAATCTGTTTTCTTCAGTTTGGTGCCTAAAGAATATGACCCTGGTATAACACTATAACACAGCTCATAAAGTTAAGGATAGGCTCAGAGTTGCAAAATTGGTTGGATTTCCATTCTCAAAATTTCAGGAATCTTACGACAGGATTTCTGGAAAACAATCCTGGAATTTTGCAACCCTAGTCCAAAGCATTCAGTGCCCACCTCTCACATGGGTTTGATGCCCTACTTAAAAAGGTGGAAGTGACTGTGGCCTGTCAGGTTGCGTGGTCTGATCATGTGACTGTAGAAAGGTCAGAATTGTAATACCTGGTGGACAAGAGGACAGATTTAGTCTAGAATCCTAGAACCATACTAAACTAGATCAGCAGAGTCTAGAACCTATTTCTAAGTCTAGAACCTGCCTGCGTGGAAGGCAAATAACAATGGTTCCCAATGGAGACTGACCAAGGCGAAGCTGCCGATCTGTTTGATGTTGGATTCATAGCTTTGGGTGCTGGCGGGTTCTCACTTACCCCTGGAGCCACAATCTGATCAACAGAAAGGTGACCGATGTGATATATAGGTAATTTAATACAAAATAATAATATATGCCATTTAGCAGACACTTTTATCTGAAGAATCGAACACACTATCCTGCATTGCAAGCACCATGCTCTACCAACTAAACTACAAGGGACCACAATTTAGCAGGCACTTTTATCCTGAAGCGATGTACACTTTACACCTATAATCAAGGCCTGTGGAGGAATTTTACTCCTAAACCTTGGAGTTCAGTTATTAACATTGTGCTCCAACAAACTGTGAGCCATCCCATCTATAATGCACATCATTGAGAAAGCCTACCCGATAATACATACTCTAGCATGGTGTTCGGGCAACACACACCTTCTTCTTGGCAGGGTTCTGGTCATTATCTTCATCATTGAAAGGGAGGGGGAGGGGGGCTGCAGCAGAGTCTGAGGTGTGTGTGTGTGGGGGGCTGTTTTGGGTAGGGCTTGATGTTGAAGCTGTCCTTACCCTTTACCCCACCCCCAGCCTAAATCATTAGGGGTATGAGCAGGGGTTGGATAGGGGTTGCAAAATTACAGGAACTTTTAATAAATTCCCGGGTTTTCCAGAAATCCCGGTTGGAAGGTTCCCCGAATCAGGAGGGAATAAGCAGGAAATCCGGAATCCTAGATTTCCCAGGATTTATGGAAAACCAGGGAATTTATTGAAAGTTCCCAGAATTCTTCAACCCTACTTCTACCTACTCTAGGTGCACGGATGAAGGCAAAGTTCAGGCACAGGTAGCCCTGGGTCTGGGTCTGAGGCTGGATGCAGTCTGCTGGCGTCCGAACCCTTGCTCCTGCCCTCTCGGCCCCAGCGAGGAGCTCCATGAGTGGGCCCTTTGTCCCGGTCCAGCAGGCCAGTGAGTGAGCATAGCGAGCAGGAGCGGGCCTCTTCAATCGTGGATGTTTGTTTACAGCCCTGTCAGCTCCCATTAGCGCCCGGCCCATCGACAATCTCTGATGTGCTAATCACCGCCGCCGTGAGGGAGCGAGAGCGAGAGAGCGGATAGATGTCGATCGGCTCCCCGAGCCTTTCCATGCACACACACACACACACACACACACACACACACACACACACACACATTGTTCAGGAGAGGGAGACCTATTCCTTTTATCTGTGGCCAGGAGCTGATGCAAGCCGAAGCGATGCGAGCCCACGTCAGCAGAGCAGCAGCACAACTCCCAGACCTAACTATGCATCACAGAGATGACAGAGACCACAACAGAGAGAGAGAGCGAGAGTGAGAGAGGGCCCTGGATACACAGAGAGCAGTGGAGGCTGGTGAGGGGAGAACGGCTCATAATAATGGCCGGAACGGAGCGAAGGGAATGGCATCAAACACCTGGAATCCATGTGTTTGATGTATTTGATTCCATTCCACCGATTCCGCTACATTCATTACCATTAGCGCCTTACATTACCATTAGGGGTACATTTCATTTATGTACCCCTAATTGCACCAAATACATCTGTTTATCCTACAGCTATTGTAAGCAGTAATCATGAGCCTATAAACCAGAGTTACGCTGTTAACACTGAGGCGGTGTGCAATAGTAGGAAGACCACTTTATGCAGCTCACCCTGCACTATCAGCACCAATGTAAATAACATGAGAAAGTCTACCTCTGATAAGCTTCCCAGTAAAGCATTAAAAACAATCAAGCAACCCAGAAAAGTGCTAAAAATAGCCCATATTAACATATGTAGCCTAAGAAACAAGGTCCATGAAGTCAATAACTTGCTTGTAACAGATGACATTCATATTCTGACTATCTCTGAAACTCACTTAGATAATACCTTTGATGATACAGTGGTAGCAATACATGGTTATAACATCTACCGAAAAGACAGAAATGCCAACGGGGGCGGTGTTGCAGTCTATATTCAGGACCACATTCCTGTACAGCTTAGAGACGATCTAATGTTAAATACTGTTGAAGTAATATGGCTACAGGTTCATCTGCCTCACCTAAACCCATTCTGGTGGGAAGCTGCTATAGACCACCAAGTGCTAACAGTCAGTATCTGGATAATATGTGTGAAATGCTTGATAATGTATGTGATATCAACACAGAAGTATATTTTCTGGGTGATTTAAATATTGACTGGCTATCATCAAGCTGCCCACTCAGGAAAAAACTTCAAACTGTAACCAGTGCCTGCAACCTGGGTCAGGTTGTCAGTCAACCTACCAGGGTAGTTACAAACAGCACAGGAATTAAATCATCAACATGTATTGATCACATGTTTACCAACGCTGCAGATATTTGCTTTAAAGCAGTATCCAAATCCATAGGATGTAGTGATCACAATATAACAGCCATATCTAGGAAAACCAAAGTTCCAAAGGCTGGGCCTAATATAGTGTATAAGAGGTCATACAAGACGTTTTGTAGTGATTCATATGTTGAGGATGTAAAGAATATTTGCTGGTCTGTGGTGTGTAATGAGGAGCAACCAGACGCTGCACTTGACACATTTATGAAACTACTTATTCCAGTTTCTAATAAGCACACATCCATTAAGAAAATGACTGTAAAAACAGTTAAATCCCCTTGGATTGATGAGGAATTTAAAAATGGTATGGTTGAGAGGGATGAGGCAAAAGGTATGGCAATTAAGTCTGGCAGCCCAACTGATTGGCAAACATACTGCAAATTAAGAAATCATGTGACTAAACTAAATAAAAATAAACTACAATATGAAACAAAGATAAATTATATAAAGAATTTGGGGCACCTTAGATGCTTTGGGGCACCTTAGATGAAATTTTGGTGAAAAAAAGCCAACTCTGCTCCTTCACTTATTGAATCAGATGGCTCATTCATCATAAAGCCCACTGATATTGTAAACTACTTTAATTACTTTTTCATTGGCAAGAAAAGCTAACATAGGGATGACATGCCAGCAACAAACGCTGACACTACACATCCAAGTATATCGGACCAAATGATGAAAGACAAGAATTGTACTTTTGAATTCCGTAAAGTCAGTGTGGAAGATGGGGAAAAAGTATTGTTGTCTATCAACAATGACAAGCCACCAGGGTCTGACAATCTAGATGGAAAATTACTAAGGAAAATAGAAGACGATATTGCCACTCCTATTTGCCACATCTTAAATTTAAGCCTACTAGAGAGCGTGTGCCCTCAGGCCTGGAGGGAAGCTAAAGTCATTCCGCTACCCAAGAATAGTAAAGCCCCCTTTACTGGCTCAAATAGCCGACCAATCAGCCTGTTACCAACCCTTAGTAAACTTCTGGAAAAAATTGTGTTTGACCAGCTACAATACTATTTTACAGTAAACAAATTGACAACAGAAATTCAGCATGCTTGAAGGGAAGGACACTCGACAAGCATAACACTTACACAAATGACTGATGATTGGCTGAGAGAAATTGATGATAAAACGATTGTGGGGGCTGTCTTGTTAGACTTCAGTGCAGCTTTTGACATTATTGATCATAGTCTATTGCTGGAAAAACGTATGTGTTATGGCTTTACACCCCCTGCAATAATGAGGATAAAGAGTTACTTGTCTAACAGAACACAGAGGGTGTTCTTTAATGGAAGCCTATCAAATATAATCCGGTTAGAATCAGGAATTCCCCAGGGAAGCTGTTTAGGCCCCTTGCTTTTTTCAATTTTTACTAACGACATGCCACTGACTTTGAGTAAAGCCAGAGTTTCTATGTATGCGGATGACTCAACCCTATACATGTCAGCTACTACAGCGACTGAAATGACTGCAACACTCAACAAAGAGCTGCAGTTAGTTTCAGAGTGGGTGGCAAGGAATAAGTTAGCCATAAATATTTCTAAGACTAAAAGCATTGTATTTGGAACAAAACACTCACTAAACCCTAAACCGCAACTAAATCTTGTAATAAATAATGTGGAAATTGAGCAAGTTGAGATTAAACTGCTTGGAGTAAAACTAGATTGTAAACTGTCATGGTCAAAACATATTGAAGTAGTAATAGCTAAGATGGGGAGAAGTCTGTCTATAATAAAGCGATGCTCTGCCTTCTTAACAACACTATCTACAAGGCAGGTCCTACAGGCCCTAGTTTTGTCGCACCTTGACTACTGTTCAGTTGTGTGGTCAGGTGCCACAAAAAGGACTTAGGAAAATTGCAATTGGCTCAAAACAGGGCAGCATGGCTGGCCCTTGGATGTACACAGAGAGCTAATATTAATAATATGCATTTCAATCTCTCCTGGCTGAAAGTGGAGGAGAGATTGACTTCATCACTACTTTTATTTATGAGAGGTATTGACATGTTGAATGCACCAAGCTGTCTGTCTAAACTACTGGCACACAGCTCGGACACCCATGCATACCCCACAAGCCATGCCACCAGAGGTCTCTTCACAGTCCCCAAGACCAGAACAGACTATGGGAGGCACACAGTACTACATAGATGACTACATGGAACTCTATTCCACATCATGTAACTGATGCAAGCAGTAAAATTTGATTTGAAACAGATAAAAAACCACCTTATGGAACAGCGGGGACTGTGAAGCAACACAAACATTGGCACAGACACATGCATACACACACACACACACACACACACACACACACACACACACACACACACACACACACACACACACACACACACACACACACACACACACACACCTATACATACACATGGATTTAGTACTGTAGATATGTGGTAGTGGTGGAGTAGGGGCATGAGGGCATACAGTGTGTTGTGAAAACTGAAAATTGTAATGTTTTAAAATTGTATAAACTGCCTTAATTTTGCTGGACCCCAGGAAGAGTTGCTGCTGCTTTGGTAGCAGCTAATGGGGATCCATAATAAATACAAAATACAAATGAGCCCGTTCTCCCCAATTAAGATGCCACCAACCTCCTGTGACAGAGAGACTCACACGTACAGTGCCTTCAGAAAGTATTCATACCACTTGTTACACATTTTGTTGTGTTGCAGACTGATTTCAAAATGGAATACAAAAAAAACATCTCACCCATCTACACACAATACCCCATAATGACAAAATGAAAAAATGTTTTTAGAAATGTTTGCTAATTTATTGAATAATTAAATACAGAAATATCAAATTTCCATAAGTATTCAACCCGCTCAGTCAATCTGTGTTAGAATGACCTTTTACAGCGATTACAGCTGTGAGTCTCTCTGGGTAAGTCTCTAAGAGCTTTGCACAGCTGGATGATATAATATTTGCATATCATTATTTAAAAAAGTATTAATCTCTGTCAAGTTCAAATCAAATCAAATGTTATTTGTCACATGCGCTGAATACAACAAAAATACCTGAGCGGCTTCCTTCCTCTCCGGCAACTGAGTTAGGAAGGACACCTGTATCTTTTTAGTGACTGGTTGTATTGATACACCATCCAAAGTGGAATTAATAACTTCACCATGCTTAATGTCTGCTTTTTTTTACCGATATACCTGACTCTGGTCCTCTGTCCCACAATCCCCCTGGTTCCAGCACTCCGCCAGCCCCCCTGTCAGATATACTAGGGCCTTGGAGACCTGGCCGGCCTACTGGCGCTCATATGACCCCTGCACCCTGGAGAAGGGGGAGGGACAGGAGACAATATGGGGGATCAGAGAATGTCACAAAACCTAACTATGGTACGGTATGTGATTGGAATACAAAACCAGAAAATTGACATAGAGTAGACCTTCTCAGGCCTCCCGAGTGGCGCAGTGGTCTAAGGCACTGCATCGAAGTGCTAGCTGTGCCACTAGAGATTCTGGGTTCGAGTCCAGGCTCTGTGGCAACTGGCTGCGCCTGGGAGACCCATGGGGCAGCGCACAATTGGCCCAGCGTCGTCCGGGTTAGGGGAGGGTTTGACCGGCAGGGATGTCCTTGTCCCATCGCTCACTAGCGACTCCTGTGGCGGGCCGGGTGCAGTGCAGACTTACATAGTCGCCAGGTGTACGGTGTTTCCTCCGACACATTGGTGCGGCTGACTTTCGGATTAAGTGGGCATTGTGTCAAGAAGCAGTGCGGCTTGGTTGGGTTGTGTTTCGGAGGACGCACGGCTCTTGACCGTCGACTCTCTGGACCCCTATGGGAGTTGCAGCGATGAGACAAGACTGTAACTACCAACTGGATACCAGGAAATTGGGGAGAATAATTGGTTAAAAAAAAGAGTAGACCTCCAGTAGAGCTACCCAGAATGCAGTGGGGGACTGGCAGCGGGAAAAACAGAGCTTGGCACCGAGGCAGGGCAGATGGTCGTCAACAACCAGAGGTGGAAAAGGAAGGATCCCCTGTACCCCCTCTAGGCAGGGGGCACTACCCGGTAAAGAGAGAGGGAACAGGGAAACATGTTGTTGTTTTTTTACAGTGTTTTGGTATAGATGAAAGTCACCATGTCCTTAAAAATAATGGAATAGGTCAGGGGCAGAAGCATAGTGTATTTACTGTAACCTGACAGATTCTATCTAGTGGTAGTAGCTTAAATCAAATCACATACACATATTTAGCAGATGTTATTGCGGGTGTAGCGAAATGCTTGTGTTCCTAGCTCCAACAGTGCAGTAGTATCTAACATTTCACAACAATAAACACAAATCTAAAAGTAAAAGAATGGAATTAAGAAAAATATAAATATTAGGATGAACAATGTCTGAGTTTCATTGACAAAAAATACAGTATAATACAGTATGTACATATAAAATTAGTAAAATAGTATGTAAACATTATTAAAGTGACTAGTGTTCCATTTATTAATCCTCCTGCTGTGTTCCGGTCAAATTGGAATGATTTAAGTTTTCTCTCTGAAAAATGTAGTTCATTTAATCTGATTGTCATAAGGTTCCATGACTTTGTCCACACAGGGCATCTGAACACACAAAATATATTTTGATGATTTTCCTTACATTTTGGGTGTTTTATTTAACTTATGTACACCTGTGGTGTTCCTGGTCAACAATGACCGGTCATTAGAAATGAATGGGTGAGACTACAATTACTGAATAAAATTGAGTTCAGGCACATGCCCATTTATCACTGTAACCTCCCTGGCTTCCTGTTAAGGCAAGGGCTGATTTCAAGCTTTTACTGCTAACCTACGAAGCATTACATGGGCTTGCTCCTACCTATCTTTCCGATTTGGTCCTGCCATACATACCTACACGACGCTACGGTCACAAGATGCAGGCCTCCTTATTGTCCCTAGAATTTCTAAGCAAACAGCTGGAGGCAGGGCTTTCTCCTATAGAGCTCTATTTTTATGGAATGGTCTGCCTATCCATGTGAGAAACTCAGACTCGGTCTCAACCTTTAAGTCTTTATTGAAGACTCATCTCTTCAGTAGGTCCTATGATTGAGTGTAGTCTGGCCCAGGGGTGTGAAGGTGAATTGAAAGGCACTGGAGCAACGAACTGCCCTTGCTGTCTCTGCCTGGCCGGTTCCCCTCTCCACTGGGATTCTCTGCCTCTAACCCTATTACGGGGGCTCAGTCACTGGCTTACTGGTGCTCTTCCATGCCGTCCCTAGGAGGGGTGCGTCACTTGAGTGGGTTGAGTCACTGACCTGATCTTCCTGTCCGGGTTGGTGCCCCCCCCCTTGGGTTGTGCCGTGGGGGAGATCTTCGTGGGCTATACTCGGCCTTGTCTCAGGGTAGTAAGCAGGTGGTTTGAGGATATCCCTCTAATGGTGTGGGGGCTGTGCTTTGGAAAAGCGGGTGGGGTTATATCCTGCCTGTTTGGCCCTGTCCTGGGGTATCGTTGGACAGGGCCACAGTGTCTCCCGACCACTCCTGTCTCAGCCTCCAGGATTTATGCTGCAATAGTTTACGTTGGGGGGCTAGGGTCAGTCTGTTATATCTGGAGTATTTCTCCTGTCTTATCCAGTGTCCTGTGTGAATTTAAGTATGCTCTTTCTAATTCTCTCTCTCTTTTTGTCTTTCTTTCTTTCTCTCTCTCGGAGGACCTGAGCCCTAGGACCATGCCTCAGGACTACCTGGCCTGATGACTCCTTGCTTTCCCCAGTCCACCTGGTCATTTTATGTAATTTTAGGCAAAAAAGGGGTGGATCCTTAAGAGGAACATAACAGGAGGGTTAATGTGGCCAGTGATTCCATGTCTATGTATATAGGGCAGCAGCCTCTAAGGTGCAGGGTTGAGTCACCGGGTGGTAGCCGGCTAGTGATGGCTATTTAATTATCAGTCTGATGGCCTTTAGACAGAAGCTGTTTTTCAGTCTCTCGGTCCCAGCTTTTTTGCACTTGTACTGACCACGCCTTCTGGATGGTAGCGGGGTGAACAGGCCGTTGCTCGGATGGTTGATGTCCTTGATGATTTTTTTGGCCTTCTTGTGACATCGGGTGCTGTAGGTGGCCTGGAGGGCAGGCGGTGTGCCTCCGATGATGCGTTGGGCAGACCGCACCACCCTCTGGAGAGACCTGCGGTGATACAGCCCGACAGGATGCTCTCAATTGTACATCTGTAAAAGTTTGTGAGAGTCTTAGGGACTAAGCTGAATTACTTCAGCCTCCTAAGGTTGAAGAGGCCCTGTGACAAAGGTCCGGCTTCTGCAACAAAGTTGTAGTTTTAAAGTACTTAGATACTGTATCTTAATAGAAAATGATCCAAGTAAAAGTGAAAGTCACCCAGTAAAATACTACTTAAGTAAAAGTCTAAAAAGATCTTGTTTTAATTGTACTTAAGGACAGTGGTGGAAAAAGTACTCAAATGTCACACTCGCGTAAAAAGTACAATTAAATACTATACATAAATGTCCTTATATTAAGCAAACCAGACGGCATGATTTGATTTTTTTAAATGTTTATTTATGGACAGACAAGGCACTCTCAACAACATAATTTACTAACGCAGTACTTGTGTTTAGTGAGTCCGCCAGATTGTGCGTCCCATTTTGCGCAAAGCTCTGTTGGTGTGATCAAGGCGTTAGTTACCCATCACCTTCTACTACCATTTCTGTCAAGCCGTCTATGCATACAGTTTGATGCATAAGTTTAATAAATCCAATGTATGCACAATGCACCACACTGAACATACTGCAACTTTCCTCTGCATCACAATGCTGAAGGTAAAACGCAATAAAGCTGTCGGTGTGATCTAGTCATAATTACAAGGCAAACGCAGCATTACATTGGAAATGAATGTACTTCTGGTGTACCAAAACGCAATGAAGCTGTCGGTTTTGTCGGTTTGATCGAAGCCTGCGCCCTGGACGAGAACTATTTTCCCAACTCCAGCAATCTTTGTTTTGAAAATATGAGGATGATGGCTAGCTCGCTAGCAAACTAGGTATGTTATTACATCGCTATAAGAAAATGAGAACAGTTTATTCAAATGCTGAAATCACAGATTGTAACCATTATAAGAAAACTCTGCAAAGAAACATAGCAGTTAGCTAAATACCTGAAAATACTCCTGCTAAATCTCTCTCGGAAGGACAGTGACAGCCACCCGTTTCGGAGTTTATGGTCTTATGGTGCCACCCAGTGGCTGTAAATATCATTACACAAGGTCTACCTGGAACGTTCATTCAAAATTGTGTAGAGTTAGGCATAAGATTAGCAGTGTGGTTAAGGTTAGGGTTAAAGTAAATAGATAAATTGTAGAAATGGGCGGGGTTTAGACATAAGTATTACCTTGTGGCTGTGTTAAGTAGTGACGACCCCATCATGACACAACAACTTTCACTTGCTTGTATAGAAAACAAGCAGTTTGAGGTAAGATGGCTACTGCTGTAGGGCTGGGTTGATAACACTACAGAGACAATGAATGACAGATTGAACATTCATCGATTTAGCCAACGTGTAGCACAAGGCATAAGATAAGGAACGGCGCGTTTCAGGTTGTATTTATTGGTTGTGTTTATCGAAGTCCCCTAGCGCAGATTCAGGCCTCACAACGCCTGGGGAAGATCCCAGTTTACCCGTGCTGAAATAAATGGGCTCTGCTCTGGCTGTAATATGATCAGGGATCAATTAGTCTTCTGCTTCTCATTATGTGTTTGTACAATCCTGTTAACAAAGCAGTTACCCCGCCTCTGATTTGGTAATTTGCTGAGGGAAGGGGATGGAGAAGTGTAAGCACTACCTATGAACCACTCTCAAATTCATAGAGAGAGTGAATGCAATGAATGCAAGGACTGACCATCCATATTATGAAAAGTATAGTTTTAACCATGTTATGAGGCTATACGGTGCCTTTTTGTATTACATTGAACAGGAACTTGTATTCTGATTTGGCCTTTTTTTTGTGTGTTTTCCGTAAGGCTTCACTGAAGGATGCTGTCTAAGTGTCCTAGACAACACACACTCAACGCAGACCGACTGCTTACTCACACCAAAGGAAAATACTCTTCCTTCTCTACCACAGAGCAGAACCAAGAAAACATGGGTGGTCAAACAATGACTACAGAGGAAAAGATAGAGGAAGAAAGACTAAATATAAACAATCAGATGAAAAGAAAAAAGCTTTTCCAGATGTGGGCATCGACAAGCACTGCTCCAATTCTCAGGTGCCAGGTCCTTGGAGATTCTGAACAAACACTTCAAAAAGAGACAGATGGAACTGAACGAAAATGCTGCAACCTGGGTAAGGAACTTAGCTGAAAAGCTTGGAGGCTTGCTTCCAATACCTGATGCTGCAGGTTTGGGGTCCCTGGTTATCTCTATAGTGATAGACAGAGCTGTAGCTGCTCCAGAGGACAGCACAGATGATCTGCAGTGGCGTGTCTTTGCCGAGGAGAAGGTCTCCGCTGTGAGAGACCAAACGTACCTCAAGTACCTTAAGAGGCACCATATGTAAATACGGAACAAGGCAGAGCTGCAGAGGGACATCAATGTGGAATATGCCCTGATCCAGCTGAAGAACTCCATGCTGTGGGATGGAAAGATGAGTTTGCGGGGTCTGAGGATGTGGGTCAACAGAGTGGACTTCCATGTCCAGATGCTGATTGCCAGACTGGACAGAGCCAGAGACAGTTGTCCAGTCTGAGTGATCATCACCACCTACCAGAGCAACACAGAAGAGCTGTTATCTGGATACAAGGAACACAAGAAAAACACTTTTAGGGTCTACAGTGAAGGCACAGAGTGGGGCAAAATTATATTATTATATCATCACTGACGATGAGACTAAGAGTCGTGTAAGAATATTTGGGAGCCCAAATCACCCTCTGAAAATAGTTGACAAAGCCAGATCCGTGTGGATGCCACCATCATCTTCAGGCTGCCGTCCTTTCGATCCTTAATAAAATAAAATTCATAGAGCACATTATAGTTAATCATAGTCTACAATGTATTACAGTGCTATTTATTACATTCACAATGAGAGAACAATGCATGTTTTTTATTGTATTTTGAGTTTTTCTGTATTCTTCAGTAACAGTAACATAATATTATGAGGTATAATAAAATACAACTAATTCATCTTACGTGATGTGTTCAATAGCATCCTGTACCCACTTCTGGTTGGGGTCGGCACAGACAGGTCTGTCCCAATCCCTTTTCACAGTGGTGAATCTATGAGAGAGAAGAGAGAAGGATTTAGAAACATTAAACATTCCTTACATCACATTTTACATTTTTTACATTTTAGTCATTTAGCAGACGCTCTTATCCAGAGCGACTTACAGTAGTGAATGCATACATTTCATTTCATGCATTTGTTTTTGTACTGGCCCCCCATGGGAATCGAACCCACAACCCTGGCGTTGCACATACTATGCTGGCGTTGCAAACACCATGCTCTACCAACTGAGCCACAGGGAAGGCCACATCAGTTTCAACAATCAATCTAAAAATGTGTCTGGTAGCCCTTTTCTGCAGTCAAATCATATAGTGGCCTCATGGGTGGAATATTATTAATATTTTTCAGAATTTCAGAATTAATTAAAATTATTTTAGAAAAGCAGCCAAAAATGTGGTGTTTCTCTGTCAAACGGTTTTGTTATATTTCAGTCTTCTGTGATGTACACTGCTCAAAAAAATAAAGGGAACACTTAAACAACACAATGTAACTCCAAGTCAATCACACTTCTGTGAAATCAAACTGTCCACTTAGGAAGCAACACTGATTGACAATAAATTTCACATGCTGTTGTGCAAATGGAATAGACAACAGGTGGAAAGTATAGGCAATTAGCAAGACATCCCCAATAAAGGAGTGGTTCTGCAGGTGGTGACCACAGACCACTTCTCAGTTCCTATGCTTCCTGGCTGATGTTTTGGTCACTTTTGAATGCTGGCGGTGCTTTCACTCTAGTGGTAGCATGAGACGGAGTCTACAACCCACACAAGTGGCTCAGGTAGTGCAGCTCATCCAGGATGGCACATCAATGCGAGCTGTGGCAAGAAGGTTTGCTGTGTCTGTCAGCGTAGGGTCCAGAGCATGGAGGCGCTACCAAGAGACAGGCCAGTACATCAGGAGACGTGGAGGAGGCCGTAGGAGAGCAACAACCCAGCAGCAGGACCGCTACCTCTGCCTTTGTGCAAGGAGGAGCAGGAGGAGCACTGCCGGAGCCCTGCAAAATGACCTCCAGCAGGCCACAAATGTGCATGTGTCTGCTCAAACGGTCAGAAACAGACTCTATGAGGGTGGTATGAGGGCCCGACGTCCACAGGTGGGGGTTGTGCTTACAGCCCAACACCGTGCAGGACGTTTGGCATTTGCCAGAGAACACCAAGATTGGCAAATTCGCCACTGGCGCCCTGTGCTCTTCACAGATGAAAGCAGGTTCACACTGAGCACATGTGACAGACGTGATCTGGAGACGCCGTGGAGAACGTTCTGCTGCCTGCAACATCCTCCAGCATGACCGGTTTGGCGGTGGGTCAGTCATGGTGTGGGGTGGCATTTCTTTGGGGGGTCGCACAGCCCTCCATGTGCTCGCCAGAGGTAGCCTGACTGCAATTAGGTACCGAGATGAGATCCTCAGACCTCCTGTGAGACCATATGCTGGTGCGGTTGGCCCTGGGTTCCTCCTAATGCAAGACAATGCTAGACCTCATGTACCTGGAGTGTGTCAGCAGTTCCTGCAAGAGGAATGCATTGATGCTATGGACTGGCCCGCCCGTTCCCCAAACCTGAATCCAATTGAGCACATCTGGGACATCATATCTCGCTCCATCCACCAACGCCACGTTGCACCCCAGACTGTCCAGGAGTTGGCGGATGCTTTAGTCCAGGTCTGGGAGGAGATCCCTCAGGAGACCATCCGCCACCTCATCAGGAGCATGCCCAGGCGTTGTAGGGAGGTCATACAGGCACGTGGAGGCCACACACACTACTGAGCCTCATTTTAACTTGTTTTAAGGACATTACATTAAAGTTGGATCAGCCTGTAGTGTGGTTTTCCACTTTAATTTTGAGTGACTCCAAATCCAGACCTCCATGGGTTGATCAATTGGATTTTCATTGATTATTTTGGTGTAATTTTGTTGTCAGCACATTCAACTATGTAAAGAAAAAAGTATTTAACAAGATTATTTCATTCATTCAGATCTAGGATGTGTTATTTTAGTGTTCCCTTTATTTTTTTGAGCAGTATATATAAAGTGTAATATTGGGAGGCAAACTCAAAATGTAACACCTTTAAACTCTATATCTGACATGGTACAGGTGTCTTCTTTTTTAAGTCCATAACCATGTGTGTGAGGTGTATACTCTTGTTTCAAAGCAGATTTGTTTAAGACTACCAAAAAACACTCTGTGTGAACCTGATTTACTGTAGCCCACTGCAATAAATGGTTAACTTGAACATTCAGAAAATAATCTCTTCTAAAACATATTAGAAAATAGGAAATAACTGAATAAAACATCTGCTCTTCCTAGTTGTATTTCGTTTTGTTTAGTCAGCCTCATCTTGGGGATGGGGTCCTTTTGGTATTCTGTGCAGCATTTTGTGTTATGTGCATTCTTGTGCATACCTATTTTCAGAGGACCTGCACAACACAAACATCACAGATATTAAGACATACGTTAAGATAAGACAACAAGTGAAACTAGGTGGGAAACTCAAGAAAGTAGCTTAAATATGACTAAGCCAACATTGATGGTAGCGAACAGCACATTAGATGACAGATCCTGTCCTATTTACTAGTTTCACCCAGAGTCATCAGTGCCAACAACAGCAGGAGCAGAGTAGAGAGTCACAGCAAGCTTTGCCATCTTGTCAGGTTCAGAGGTCTAGACAGGCAGTGAAGTTCAACAGATACCTGGAACTCTCTCCTCAGAATGAGATACCAAGATGATCTGATCCAATGATCTGGAATTCTAGTTTAAATACTTTCACAGTTAGAAATATGAAGCCCTTTTCTGGACCGCAGACCCAGTGTTTGAGGAACAAGGTGGATTTTAATTTGGGTCAGGGAGGGAAGTGTGACAAACAGGCCCCATTGTTTGTAACTTGGTACAAAACCCCCTTCCACTCTCTGGCCTCGTCAAGAATTTACAGCAACTATATGTTGGTGCGTGTCAGCAACAAATTAAGGAAGATGTTATTGTTGTACTACACGCTTAGAAAAAAAGTTGCCATCTAGAACCTTTTTGGTTCCAGGTAGAAACTTTTTGGGTTCCATGTAGAACCCTTTCCACAGAAGGTTCTACATGGAACCCAAAAGGTTCTACCTGGAACCAAAAAGGGTGTTCCTACTGTATGGGGACAGCCAAAGAAGCCTTTTGGAAGCCTTTTTTCTGAGAGTGTAGATCATTGCTGTCACGTCCTGACCCTTGTAAGAGGTCATTTTCTATAGTAGAGTGGTCAGGGCGTGACGGGGTGTTTTGGGTGGTTTTCTTGTTTTCTATTTCTATGTGGGTTTTCTAGATTTCTATATCTATGTTGGGGTTATTGGGATGATCTCCAATTAGAGGCAGCCGGTTCTCGTTGTCTCTAATTGGAGATCATATTTATGTAGGGGGTTTTTCCTTTTGGTTTTGTGGGTTGTTCATTTTGGAGTAGTGTGTTTTCCTCTCTGCGTCACGGTTTGTTGTTTTGTTATTTCAAGTGTTTTGTGTATTGCATTTTAGGTGCATCCCGGGGTCTGCACCTTGAGGGGGGGGTACTGTCACGTCCTGACCAGTAGAGGGTGTAGTTGGGTCAGGACGTGGCAGAAGGGAGTGTGTGTTTTTTATTGTTTCATTGATTTTGGCCGTGTGACTTCCAATCAGGCACAGCTGTAGAGGGTTGTGGTTGATTGGGAGTCACACATAAGTTGCCTACGTTTCCTTTGTGTTTCGTGGGTAATTGTTCTTGTCATTGTGGTTGCACCTGACAGGACTGTGTTGGCTGTCAGTTTTGTTGTTTTTGTGAATTGCATAGTGTTCGTTGAATTAAATATGACGAACCCTAACTCCGCCGCATTTTGGTCCTATTCTTCCTCAGACAGCTGTTACAGCGAGGTAAAATACACCATTTAAACCAGAAGATAATCGACCTATACTATAATAGAATATAATACATAATGTTATAATATAGGAAAGTTATATTAGGAAAATTATAACTTTTTAATCTGAATATTTTCCTTGGTGCCCCGATCTCCTAGTTAATTACAATTAAACGATTAATCAGTTTAATCGCGTGATAATAATTACAGGGAGTTAATTGATAAACATGTCTTCAGTTTAATGGTACCCCAAAGACACGACAGTCCTGTGCCTGCTCCTCGCACTCTCCCTCCAGTTCGCCTCCATAGCCCAGTACGGCCGGTGCCTGCTTTGAGCACTCGGTCCTCAGTGCGTCTTCCTAGTCCGGTGAGACCTGTTTCAGCTCCACGATCTAAGCCTCCAGTGATAAGCGATGGTCCGAATCCTATAGAGATGATCCATGGCACGAAGCCTCTAGTGATGATCCATGGCCCGGAGCCTGTAGGGATTTTCCATGGCACGAAGCCTCGAGAGGTAATCCATGGCCCGGAGCCTGTAGAAATAATCCTTGGCAAAAAGCCTGAAGGGATTATAAATGGTCCGGAGCCTGTAGGGATAAACCCAGGCACGAAGCCTGTAGGAATAATCCATGGTATGAAGCCTCCTGTGATGATCCATGACGCGGAACCTGTAGAGATGATCCATGGCATGGAGCCAGCAGCAGCGGTCACTAGTCCAGAACCGATAATAATGCTCCCCAGTCCGGAGCCTCCAGCGACGCTCCTCAGCCCGGAGCCTCCAGCGATGCTCCTCAGCCCGGAGCCTCCAGCGACGCTCCTCAGCCCGGAGTCTCCAGCAACGCTCCTCAGCCAGGAGCCTCCAGTGGCGGTCCGCAGCCCAGAGCCTTCAGCGGCGGTCCGCAGCCCAGAGTCTTCAGCGGCGGTCCGCAGCCCAGAGTCTTCAGCGGCGGTCCGCAGCCCAGAGCCTTCAGTGGCGGTCTTCAGCTCAGAGTCTTCAGCGGCGGTTGGCGTTTCAGAGCCTCCGGCGATGACCCACGGTCTGGTTCCTCCGGACATACAGAAGCGGGGGGATCAGCGAGTACAGATGCCCACCTGGACCCTCCCCTATAGGTTAAGGAGTCTGCATGCTCTGACCTATGAGAGCTGTTTTTTCTCTGGTTAGTTAGGTCAGGGTGTGATATGGGTGGGCAGTCTGTTTTTTGTTTCTATGTTTTGTTCTTGTTTTTCTATTTCTAGGTTGAGTTTTGGATGATCTCCAATTAGAGGCAGCTGGTTCGTGTTGTCTCTAATTGGAGATCATATTTAAGTTGGGATTTGTCTATGGGGTTTTGTGGGTAGTTGTTTTCCATTTTGTGAGTATCACCTGGCGGAACTGTTGGCTGTCGTTTTGTTGTTTTTTGGTTTAGTGTTATCATTAAAGTAAATATGAGCACTCTACACGCCGCGCCTTGGTCCCCTTTATACGACCCTCATTACAATTACATAATGTTGGTATCATGTGACATAATGTGATGTTATGTACAGTAGCCTTAAAAATAAGTTTGAGTGTTCAATTAAAACACAATAAATCTTGACCGTTGTGATTAGTAGGCCTACTGTATGTACTGTAGGAGATACTTTTCCATGTATCTCAACTGTAATATCAGCTATTGATATTACAAAAAGAGAACATTTGACTGCAAGAATCCCTTGATATATAACAAGTAGCAGTGGATGTGAGAATGAAGGTTTTTCTCATCACTTCAGTTCATTGAAGTGGTCTTCAATTGCTCTTTGAATGGAAATGATCCTTCCTTTCAGTTAGTCTTTCAATCAGTATTGTGATCTCTGTTGTACATGATTGAAAGATTACCTGTAAGTAGTAATAGTAGTAATGGCTTTTTGTAACTTTATTTACAAAGGGTATTTCTATAGCAGAAAACAAGAAAAAGCCAACAATCTTAAAGTTCTCCAAAGTGGAAGAACCATACACTGCCCAACATTTTGAAGCTAAGACCATGTTTTGAAATGGTAGACCTACAGTAGTTCTATGTCATTGTTTAACGTCCCCATCTTGATATACATGAAAATATCATAAAATATAAAAAATGAGTGCATCGTGTAACAAACTCAAGGGGGAAAATGTTGTGGTTGTCACAGGGACAGTTATGATGCAACAACTGAAGAGGAACTATTAAAACCCCTTCATCATGACCTATTTAGTTGTCACAGAAACACTTTTCCCCCTTTGAGTTGAGGGCATCAACACATTCTGTGTTCCTCTGACCTAGAAAATAACCATATTATCAAGACAACCTACACGTAACAGCCCACGTCCATGCACATCAGTGCACGAGGTCTAAGTCACCAACCTGGTCTCAGAGCATTTCATATTATTCTGTACGTAAATCCGAGACACTCTATTTAGTATGATATGTTATGTTCGGTATAGTTACATAAGACAGATGGTTACCTAATGCAAAAATGAAAGGAGGGTGGTTGGTTGGTCAGGGTGGACAGGTAGGCATGTAATGCCAACGTCTAGCAACCCAAAGGTTGCAAGTTCTATTTGCATCACGGACAATTTGAGAAAATAAGCAAATGTTCAACTACTTACTACTTTTTAGGTGCTTTGGAACTACAGTGACTTGCGAAAGTATTCACCCCCTTGGCATTTTTCCTATTTTGTTGCCTTACATCCTGGAATTAAAATGGATTTTTTTTTTTGGGGGGGGGGGGGGGGGGTTGTGTCATTTGATTTACACAACATGCCTACCACTTTGAAAATGCTTTTTTTTTTTATTGTGAAACAAACAAGAAATAAGACAAAAAAACAGAAAACTTGAGCGTGCACAACTATTCACCTCCCCAAAGGCAATACTTTGTAGCGCCACCTTTTGCAGCAATTACAGCTGCAAGTCTTCATAGTACCCCTTGTTTAGTGGTGTTGCAGACTCTGGGGCCTTTCAGAACAGGCGTATATATACTGAGATCATGTGACACTTAGATTGCACACAGGTGGACTTAATTGAACTAATTATGTGACTTCTGAAGGTAATTGGTTGCACCAAATCTTATTTAGGGGCTTCATAGCAAAGGGGGTGAATACATATGCACTACTTTTCCGTTTTTCATTTAAAAAATGTTTAGAAATAAGTAATTTTTTTCATTTGACTTTTTTTGACTATTTTGTGTATGTCCATTACATGAAATCCAAATAAAAATCCATTTAAATTACAGGTTGTAATGCAACAAAATAGGAAAAACGCCAAGGGGATGAATACTATTGCAAGGCACTGTACTTAGCATGTCAGCTAACCCGTCCCCTAACCTTAACCCTTTATCCTAACTCCTAAACTTCAGTCTAACCTTAATTCTAACCCCTAATGTTAGTACCTATTCACCTAGCTAGAAATTCTAACATATCATATGTTTTGAAAATTCGGAACATATCATACGAAATAGAGTGTCTCAGATTTACATAATAATATGAAATGCTCTGAGACCAGGTTGCAGTCACACACACTCACACATAGAAGGGACTATTGTATTTATCAGATAAGATATTACATTCCTCTGTTGTTTTTCAGTGCAAATCAAATCAACGTTTATTGGTCGAGCACACAGATTTGCAGATGTTATGCTTGTGTTTCTAGCTCTAACAGTGCAGTAATACCTAGCAAATGTAAATAAATAATACACACATCAATCCCATTTATTTCCCCCCTGCTCAACAGGTTAGGGGAGTGTTCCTCTAGTATAGAATGTTGACCATCAGTCAGAGCTGTAGAATTAGGAATTACAACTCAGAGCCCTGGGGTCATTATGTCATCATAGCTGTCATACGTTTTGTAAGAAAAGTTATTGGTCATTCTCAGTGCAACACTCAGCCTGTCTTGAAATCAAAGTTATTTACTGGTTCTGTGGTGCTATTGTGGTTTGTTTGCTATCTAACAGTCCAACCAGATATTTTCTCATCAATATCACCATCTTAAATGTGTCAACTGCTTCATAGGCCACAAAAAGGGGCAATCCCTTGGTTTGACTGCACAACCTTACCCACTGGGGTTCACAATGCATTGTGATTCCTCCTAAATTAACTGATAGATCTGATAACTGTAAATACAGTATGTTCAATGTTGATAATATCTGCAGTGGTTTCCCTGACGTGGGTACATGGCTACACACACACACACACACACATAATCACAGCAAAAGGTGTTCTTTTTGAGACCACAGTGTTTATCTCTGTCTGAATGAAAATACATAGGTTTGATCTGATTGGCACATTTCACATATCCTTTGCTTATGAGGCCGAAAGTGGATTACACTGTGAGGTACAGCAGTTGGCAATGCAACCTCATAATAGAAAGGCAATAATCTTACACTCTCGAGGCTGCCAGATATGTATATGTCTATATAGGATCATAGGATAGAGTATCAACACAAATTCTTTATTGAAATATGTAGTACTTAATATTCATACTTAATACTATGATTGTCGATCATGACTAGGCAAGTAAAGACTGGGCTCAAAACATTCTCCCTTGTTCTGTTGAAGAATCTTGTTCCTTTATTATTGCTTGTTGGGGAAAGTGATGGGGAAATTCTGCTGTGGAACTTTGGTATTAAGGCGTGGGTAGGAAAGCCCATTTCACCTCTCAGAGAATAAGTTTCCACCTGCACCAGGAGTGTATATATAGCTCTGGTGATGAGTAGGACCTCACACAGCCACTGAAGCTCTCTTTCTGAAGACAAGACAGCAGCTCATCACATCACTAACCACAGCACCACAGAAGAAGAGATGGCCCAGATCAGAGCCCCTGTTATTGTGCTGCTCGTGCTCCTGGCTGTGGGGCTGTTCACTATGGAGGCTTCTGCAGCTAAACAAGGTCAATATTCTGCTGTGAAAGTTGTGTCTTAGTCTGTCTGTCTGTGTTATTACTGGAACACTGAAATAAACTGTTGGACAATTAGAGTAATATTTAGTCTTCATCAAGATTCCTCTTTAATTGTTTATTTGTTCATTTTTTTACAGCACGTCGTAGAAAAGGCTGCTGTCAAAGCTATACTGGTGGGGAAATACCTTTTGGAGTTATCGTAGGCTATACCCTACAGACCCCGTTTGAAATCTGCAGAATACCTGCCATCATGTGAGTATCTTTGATGTGATTATTTATTTTTGAATTGAGGTTCAGGATTCTTTACATAACTTTAAATAATTTAGCAAGAAAAATACATTATACTGTAATTATAGTTGAATAAAAATATGGGTTAACAATGCAGTAAAAACAGAGTGTTGAATATGGACTTACGGTTTTGTATGTGTCTCTTCCAGTTTCCACACTAAAAAGGGGAAAGATTTGTGTGCAGACCCTTCCCAGAGCTGGGTGATCCAACATGTCAACCGACTGGGGTAAGGATGACTCTCATAAATGACATTACGACTGTTATACTATTTACACTTGAATATTAAAAGGGATTTAGAATAAAGTTGTTTATTATGAATGATACAAACAAAGTTGGTACTCCAGAATTTAGACACAGTGAACGTGTTTTAGATTTTACTACAGATACAACTCTAAATTGGAGATATTGAAATATAAGAGTGGCCTCGACAATTGAAAATAATATGATTTTTTGTGATCTATTTCAGGGACAGGGCGGTTCACATCAGGAAATCCCAGTCCTAATCCGATGATGGGTACTCTGCATACAGAGGAGCAGAACATGTGTATTTAACAGTCAGGAACGGAAAATGAATATATTATTTTATAATGAAACCTATTTTTTATATGTGCAATAAGGATACGATCTCGTTAAAAGAGTATCAGGAAACTAAATGTTTATACTTTTATTCATGAAAACATTTGTAACTTTTTGTCACTGTTACAATTTATATCTATAATAAATGTATTATATTTTACTATAACCTGTTTGTATATGAAATAGGCTTTGTGATTGCAGAGTTTAATGGTTTGATCTCGTTTTATGGGCATCAGAAAGTGCACACGTTGTAAGACTTTTATTCATAAAAGTATTGTATATGATCATATCATTGATCACATCTGTTGCTTTTAACTGTTACTTTAGTATTTTATGTCTATAATAAATATATTTTCTAAAGAATTCTCACTTGTTTTGTGTGTTCATCTTGTGTGGTATGAGTGGTGAATGGAAGATGAACCTAGGACAGCACAATGACAGATACTAACTGATGAAGCAGACTGTCACGACTTCCACCGAAGTCGGCCCCTCTCCTTGTTCGGGCGGCGTTCGGCGGTCGACGTCACCGGCTTACTAGTTGCCACCGATCTATGTTTCCCTGTTCATTTGCTTTTGTCTTTATTATTCACACCTGTTTATGATTCCCTGATTATGTTCATTATTTAACCATCTGGCTTTCCTGTTTGTCTTGTCCGTGATTGTTTCCTGTTTTGTGATTGTTGGAGGTGTTTTCTCCTAACCCTGTATTTGGATGTGGAAGAAGTTTGAGTATGATTTTAGTAAACACGTTATTGTTTACACTCATCCATGTGTCCATTCGCCTGACTCCGACACTTCTTCTAACTAAAGCATTACACAGACAGATAGACAAGATATTGAATAGTAACTGTGGAGGACACTACACCATGAGAGATCACCAGTGGGTGGATGTAGTAACTGTAGAGGAGACTACACCATGAGAGGTCACCAGTGGGTAGATGTAGTAACTGTAGAGGAGACTACACCATGAGAGGTCACCAGTGGGTGGATGTAGTAACTGTAGAGGACACTACACCATGAGAGGTCACCAGTGGGTAGATGTAGTAACTGTAGAGGAGACTACACCATGAGAGGTCACCAGTGGGTGGATGAAGTAACTGTGGAGGACACCACACCATGAGAGGTCACCAGAGGGTGAAATACTCTCACAGTGTTTCTTATAAAAACACTCCTATTCCAAAGGCCTTGTAGAGATGACATACAGTACATTCACTTTGGATGTCTATGGTGTTTAAGCTCCAAGTTGTTCTTTTTGGATTACATTGAAATCTACATAGACCTGGCCTTGATGGTTGTATACAATGTACAATAACTTCTACCTGGCTAACAACAGCAGTTTCATACAACTGTTTCTTCTTGTTCCTTTGCAGGTTTTAGGCAAGAGTTGATGTTGTGACAAATGCATATTCATTCAAAACAATCAGATATATGACTATTTACAAGAGCTGTTCATATTCATCTATAAAGGTAGCAAAACCAAGAGGAGCCAATGACATCAGCACTGAGTCGTCAATCAGTTTTAAATTCCCAAATTCCAAACTGTGTCACAACACACACTGTTGTCTCTACTATCAAAACAGTGAAATTCCAGTTCTGGAAGTTCTCATTCTGCATTTGCCACCACATTTTCTTCTTGTGAGAATTCAATAGTTCAACACATGAACAGTGATACGAAAATCTAAATGTTTCAAATAGATTTACAGCCATAGGGCGGGGTACAGCTAGTATAAATATATTGGTCAATTTACAGCAAGAAAATACATAGTTATTTTCATATTTTCTAAACAGAATATATTTGTTAGGCCTCGTCCATTCGACAATTAAATAGGAATATCAAACATCTGAGCTATGAAAACACCATGTACTCTGCATCTCAGATAGAGATGGAAATCACAATTTACAAACATGAACCAAAACATGTACAACATGTTTAAATAAATAAATAGATTCATCAATTTATGTAAAATATGACTAGTTTGTAAAAGACAAAGCACAAGTATCATATTAAAGCCTATTTAATAGATATAAAGAAGGATTTTCTCTCACAAAACGACCATTCATGTTTTAGCTGGGACCCTTGGGATTGCAAACAGAGGAAGATTTTCAAAAGTAAGAGATTAATTTAATCGCTATTTGTGATTTTGTGAAGCCTGTGCTGGTTGAACAATATGTTGATGTGGGGCGCCGTCCCCAGACAATCGCATGGTATGCTTTCACTGTAAAGCCTATTGTAAATCGGACTACGCAATTAATAATTTAAGCTTTTAAATGATATAAGATACTTGTATGTTCATGAATGTTTAATATTACGATTATTTATTTGAATTGTGCGCACTCCAATTTCACCGGATGTTGTCGCCAGGTGTCCCGCTAGCGTGATGCCTATCCTTAAGAATTAATGGA
This sequence comes from Salmo salar, assembly GCF_965601325.2. Lineage (NCBI taxonomy): Eukaryota > Metazoa > Chordata > Actinopteri > Salmoniformes > Salmonidae > Salmo > Salmo salar. The sequence goes on along the minus strand of NC_138304.1, from coordinate 42,798,199 downwards.
CCAGTTTCACAGACCCAGATTAATTAAGGTGTAGGTTGAACTCTGATTTATTTAACAAGAACTAAAAATGGAATTTCATGTAACACTCAAAATCCCAGATTTAGCCTAACCTTTAACCTGTCTACGCAGGAAGTCCACGGTGGCCCAGCTTGACCCCACCATCAAGCAGAGATGATAAAACATGCAGATCATTTTCACAGAAAGACGTGCCTCCTTTGTGTAATACAGTCCATTTGAAGAGCCAGTAGCAGTGACATTCATTGAGGTGTGAAGTGCTATTATTTCCAGAGATAGTTTTTATATAGTCAACTATTGCTGAAAGATCAACAGCAGTATCAAACAGAATGAACACCCTGTTGACGAACAAGACCCAGTAAATGATGATTTTCTTCACCCAGATGAAGAGAGCTCGCTGGGAAGGGATGATCGGGGGGCAGTTCATTGACCCGGTGTGATGTCGACACCAAAGACTTCAACTTCAACACAACCATAACAGACATGCAGCTAAACATGCTGGTGGAAATGCCCTCTCCCTCTCTCCCTCCGTCTCTCTCTCTCCCTCATCTCTCTGCCTCTCTCTCCTCCTTCCCCTGCCCTCTCTCTCTTTCTCTCTGACTGCTAGGGGTTTGAGGTTGGGGGGGGGGGGGGGGGGGGGGGGGCTGTTCATTGACCCGGTGTGATGTAGATCATGATGTGTTTTCCCACATAAATCAATATGACAGGCCGTTAGATGGGTATTAAAGCTTTTTTATTTCCACATAGATCCATTTTGGGTTCCATGTAGAACACTCTGTGGAAAGGGTCGTACATGGAGCCCAAAAGGGTTCTCCTTGAACCAGGTTCTAAATAGCTTCTAATTTGAAGGAGTTGAACTCAGAGTTGACCAAAGTTACCTCGCGACTCCTCAAACCTGATTCTCAGAACAGGGCTCTGACGGTCCCTATCCTATGTAGTGTAAGTCTCACTCTAGCCACTAGAGGGAAGCAGAACCTGTCAAATTTTTGAAAATCAAACTGTAAAGTCTGAAAGACTATGAGGTTTAAACCCAGTCAGTGGGTGGTTGTATACCTGCTACAATTCTATCCTGAACCCTTAACAACACACACACACTAATATATACACACACACACAGGCACACACAGATCAGGAAGCAGAGAGTTTAGATGAAACGTTAACTAGTCCGGTGATCTTCATCACAGCCCTTACTGAGAGATTTACAGAGCATTATCTTTAAGTTGGTGTGTGTATGTGTGTTTGTGTGTGTGTGTGTGTGTGTGTGTGTTTATGTGTGCCTGCGTGCCATGTCACGAAGCTGGATATTGATCCAACATCTGCCGTGAGCATTCATGCTGCACGTGGACAGCCCAGCGAGTCCAATAACCGTATTTTCATTGATACAGTAATGAAATAGCAATTAATAATATATGGTGGTCAATAAGTTATTATCAGCGTAGGTTTCTTTTGTCATGTTATAATGATAATGATGTCTTAAGTATGATTCAATGAGTTATTTTCTTCCTCTCCGCATGATGAAATCATTTCATTAAAGTAGGATTAGCCTACCCAGCAAACACGACTGCATTGGCCCTGTGTGGGAAAGGTGGGAAATGTGGGCGCAGGCCACACCAATCCCAGCACAGGCTAGCCTACACCAATCCCAACACAGGCTAGTCTGCACCAAGCCCAACACAGTCTAGCCTACACCAAGTCCCGCAAGCTATAGTCTACACCAACCCCAGCACAGGCTAGCCTACACCAAGCCCAACACACTCTAGCCTACACCAAGCCCAACACACTCTAGCCTACACCAAGCGCAGCACACTCTAGCCTACACCAAGTCCAGCACACTCTAGCCTACACCAAGCCCAACACACTCTAGCCTACACCAAGCCCAACACACTCTAGCCTACACCAAGCCCAACACACTCTAGCCTACACCAAGCCCAACACACTCTAGCCTACACCAAGCCCAACACACTCTAGCCTACACCAAGCCCAGCACAGGCTAGCCTACACCAAGCCCAACACACTCTAGCCTACACCAAGCCCAACACACTCTAGCCTACACCAAGCCCAACACACTCTAGCCTACACCAAGCCCAACACACTCTAGCCTACACCAAGCCCAACACACTCTAGCCTACACCAAGCCCAACACACTCTAGCCTACACCAAGCCCAACACACTCTAGTCTACACCAAGCCCAACACACTCTAGCCTACACCAAGCCCAACACACTCTAGCCTACACCAAGCCCAACACACTCTAGCCTACACCAAGCCCAACACACTCTAGCCTACACCAAGCCCAACACACTCTAGCCTACACCAAGCCCAACACACTCTAGCCTACACCAAGCCCAGCACATGCTAGCCTACACCAAGCCCAACACACTCTAGCCTACACCAAGCCCAACACACTCTAGCCTACACCAAGCCCAACACACTCTAGCCTACACCAAGCCCAACACACTCTAGCCTACACCAAGCCCAACACACTCTAGCCTACACCAAGCCCAACACACTCTAGCCTACACCAAGCCCAACACACTCTAGCCTACACCAAGCCCAACACACTCTAGCCTACACCAAGCCCAACACACTCTAGCCTACACCAAGCGCAGCACACTCTAGCCTACACCAAGTCCAGCACACTCTAGCCTACACCAAGCCCAACACACTCTAGCCTACACCAAGCCCAACACACTCTAGCCTACACCAAGCCCAACACACTCTAGCCTACACCAAGCCCAACACACTCTAGCCTACACCAAGCCCAGCACAGGCTAGCCTACACCAAGCCCAACACACTCTAGCCTACACCAAGCCCAACACACTCTAGCCTACACCAAGCCCAACACACTCTAGCCTACACCAAGCCCAACACACTCTAGCCTACACCAAGCCCAACACACTCTAGCCTACACCAAGCAGTGGTCGTCAGTGCGTTTATGATGAGGCAGGACAATTATTTTTTGATGAGGATGGCCTTACTTCTATTACAGCGTGTTGGATGACAGTCATTCATATTCCATTCACCCAGTTCAATGTAACATGGATAGGTTTATGCTACTTCTTGAACCTCAAGTTTCTCTATAGCCACCATGAGGTTGTTACAACCTAGATTATGAATGAAAGTTTACAACACAGGTCGAGAGAAACATTTGGTGACCACAATGAACATGAATATGCCAAACGACAACCAAGGGAGGTGTCACAATGGATGAGCCAAGGTGACAGACAGTGACACATTCAATAGCGCCTTGCACACTCTGGCCTGCATCTAGCTGATCTAATCAAGTCAAATCATATCACATTTTATTAGTCACGTGTGCCGAATGCAACAGGTGTAAACCTTACAGTGAAATGCTTATTTACAAGCCCATAACCAACAATGCAGTTTAAGAAATAGGAATAAGAATAAGAAATAAAAGTAACTAGTAGTTAAAGAGCAGCAGTAATATAACAATAGCAAGACTATATACAGGGGTACCGTTAGAGTCAATGTGCGGGGGCACCGGTGTCGAGGTAATTGAGGTAATATGTACATGTAGGTAGAGTTATTAAAGTGACTATGCATAGATTATAACATAGAGTACCAGCAGTGTAACAGGGGGGGTAAATGCCTCTTGGACCTAGACTTGGCGCTCCGGTACCAGGGATGGAGACCTTTTGGTGTTCTGTGCAGCATTTTGTGTTCTGTGCATTCTTGTGCATACCTATTTTCAGAGGACCTGCACAACACAAACATCACAGATATTAAGACATACGTTAAGACAAGACAACAAGTAAAACTAGGTGGGAAACTCAAGAAAGTAGCTTAAGTATGACATAGCGTGCGTACGGCCCAGTACATCACTGGGGCCAAGCTTCCTGCCATCCAGGACCTCTACACCAGGCGGTGTCAGAGGAAGGCCCTAAAAATGTTCAAAGACCCCAGCCACCCCAGTCATAGACTGTTCTCTCTACTACCACATGGCAAGCAGTACCGGAGTGCAGAGTCTAGGACCAAAAGGCTTCTCAACAGCTTTTACCCCCAAGCCATAAGACTCCTGAACAAGTAATCAAATGGCTACCCGGACTTTTTGCATTGTCTGTCCCCTCCCCCAACCCCTCGTTTACGCTGCTGCTACTCTCTGTTTATCATATATGCATAGTCACTTTAACCATATCTACATGTACATACTACCTCAATTAGCCCGACTAACCGGTGTCTGTATATAGCCTCATTACGGTTATAGCCTCTCTACTGTAAATAGCCTCACTACTGTTATAGCCTCTCTACTGTATATAGCCTTGCTACTGTTATAGCCTCTCTACTGTATATAGCCTCACTACTGTTATAGCCTCTCTACTGTATATAGCCTCGTTACTGTTATAGCCTCACTACTGTTATAGCCTCTCTACTGTTACAGCCTCACTACTCTTATAGCCTCTCTACTGTATACAGACTCTCTACTGTTATAGCCTCGCTACTGTATACAGCCTCTCTACTGTATATAGCCTTGCTACTGTAATAGCCTCTCTACTGTATTAGCCTCTCTACTGTTATAGGCTCACTACTGTTATAGCCTCTCTACTGTATATAGCCTCTCTACTGTTATAGCCTCACTACTGTTATAGCCTCTCTACTGTTATAGCCTCACTACTGTATATATCCTCTCTACTGTTATAGCCTCACTACTGTTATAGCCTCTCTACTGTATACAGCCTCTCTACTGTTATAGCCTCTCTACTGTATATAGCCTCTCTACTGTATATAGCCTCTGCTACTGTTATAGCCTCTCTACTGTATATAGCCTCACTACTTTTATAGCCTCACTACTGTATATATCCTCTCTACTGTATATAGCCTCTCTACTGTTATAGCCTCTCTACTGTATATAGCCTCTCTACTGTTATAGCCTCTCTACTGTATATAGCCTCTCTACTGTTATAGCCTCACTACTGTATATAGCCTCTCTACTGTATATAGCCTCTCTACTGTTATAGCCTCTCTACTGTATATAGCCTCACTACTTTTATAGCCTCACTACTGTATATATCCTCTCTACTGTTATAGCCTCTCTACTGTTATAGCCTCTCTACTGTATATAGCCTTGCTACTGTTATAGCCTCTCTACTGTATTAGCCTCAGTACTGTTATAGCCTCGCTACTGTATTAGCCTCACTACTGTTATAGCCTCTCTACTGTCTATAGCCTTGCTACTGTTATAGCCTCTCTACTGTATATAGCCTCGTTACTGTTATAGCCTCACTACTGTTATAGCCTCTCTACTGTTATAGCCTCACTACTGTTATAGCCTCTCTACTGTTATAGCCTCACTACTGTTATAGCCTCTCTACTGTTGTAGCCTCACTACTGTATATATCCTCTCTACTGTTATAGTCTCACTACTGTTATAGCCTCTCTACTGTATACAGCCTCTCTACTGTTATAGCCTCTCTACTGTATATAGCCTCACTACTGTTATAGCCTCACTACTGTATATATCCTCTCTACTGTTATAGCCTCTCTACTGTTATAGCCTCTCTACTGTATATAGTCTCACTACTGTTATAGCCTCTCTACTGTATATAGCCTCTCTACTGTATATAGCCTCGCTACTGTTATAGCTTCGCTACTGTTATAGCCTCACTACTGTTATAGCCTCTCTACTGTTATAGCCTCACTACTGTTATAGCCTCTCTACGGTTGTAGACTCACTACTGTATATATCCTCTCTACTGTTATAGTCTCACTACTGTTATAGCCTTTCTGCTGTATACAGCCTCTCTACTGTTATAGCCTCTCTACTGTATATAGCCTCACTACTGTTATATTCTCACTACTGTATATATCCTCTCTACTGTTATAGCCTCTCTACTGTATATAGCCTCGCTACTGTTATAGCTTCGCTACATTTATAGTCTCACTACTGTTATAGCCTCTCTACTGTTATAGCCTCACTACTGTTATAGCCTCCCTACATGTATAGCCTCGCTACTGTTACAGCCTCGCTAATGTTATAGCCTCGCTACTGTTTTAGCCTCTCTACTGTATATAGCCTCACTACTGTTATAGCCTCACTACTGTTATAGTCTCACTACTGTTATAGCCTCGCTACTGTTATAGCCTCGCTACTGTTATTATTCACTATCTTTTACTGTTGTTTTTATTTCTTTACTTATCTATTGTTCACCTAATACCTATTTTCTACTTAACAATTGCACAGTTGGTCAGGGCTTGTAAGTAAGCATTTCACTGTAAGGTCTACACCTGTTGTATTCGGTGCACGTGACAAATAAACTTTGATTTGATTTGCTTTGACACTGATGGTAGCGAACAGCACATTAGATGACAGATCCTGTCCTATTTACTAGTTTCACCCAGAGTCATCAGTGCCAACAACAGCAGGAGCAGAGTAGAGAGAGTCACAGCAAGCTTTGCCATCTTGTCAGGTTCAGAGGTCTAGACAGGCAGTGAAGTTCAACAGATACCTGGAACTCTCTCCTCAGAATGAGATACCAAGATGATCTGATCCAATGATCTGGAATTCTAGTTTAAATACTTTCTCAGTTGGAAATATGAAGTCCTTTTCTGGACCGCAGACCCAGCGTGTGAGGAACAAGGTGGAAACTTCAGTCTCAACATGTATTTGGGTCAGGGAAGTTTGACACATAGGTCACATTGTTGGTACCTTGGTAAACTCCCTTCCACTGTGGTCCCGGATTAAGAATTTACGTCAAATATACAATGATGCATGTCAGCAAAATTCTAAGGGAGATGTTATCATTGTATAATAGAGGATTACATAACGTTGGGATTGTGTGACGATGTGATGTAATGTACAAGTAGCCTTAAAAAGAAGTTTGATTGTTCAATTCAAACACATTTAGTCCGTTGTGATTAGAAGGCCTACTGTATGTAGGAGTTATAGTGAATGTTCCTGAGGGGCCTAGTTACAGTTTGGACTTAAATCAGCTTGACTGTCTAGCAATGATCAACAACCAACTTAACAGAGGCTGAAGAATATTTTAAGGAATAATGGACAAATATTCTAAAATCCAGGTGTGCAAAGCTCTTCGGGACCCAGAAAGACTCACCGCTGTAATAGCTGCCAAAAGTGATTCAAATCAAGTCCAAATCAAAATGTATTGTTCACATACACATGGTTAGCAGATGTTATTGCGAGTATAGTGAAATGCTTGTGCTTCTTGTCCCGACAGTGCAGCAATATCTAACAAGTAATATCTAACAATTCCACAACAAATACCTAAAACACACAAATCTAAGTATGGAATGGAATAATAATATATAAATATATAGATGTGTAATGTCAGAGCGGCATAGGCTAAGATTCAATAGATAGTATAGAATACAGTGTATACCTATGAGATGAGTAATGCAAGATATGTAAACATTATTAAAGTGGAATTATTAAAGTGACTAGTGTTACATTTATTAAAAAGGCCAATGATTTCAAGTCTGTATGTATTGACTCAGTGGGTTAAATAGAGTGCCTTCAGAAAGTATTCATACCTCTTGACTTATTCCACATTTTGTTATGTTACAGCCTGATTTCAAAATAGATGAAATAGATTGTTTTCTCACCCATCTACATACAATACCTCATAATGAAAAAGTGAAAACATGTTTTTAGAACTGTTTGCAATTTTCCTGAAAATGAGATACAGAAATATCTCATTTACATAAGTATTCACACCCCTGAGTCAATACATGTTAGAATTACATTTGGCAGTGATTACAGCTGTGACTCTTTCTGGGTAAATTTATAAGAGCTTTGCACACATGGATTGTACAATATTCTTCAAGCTCTCTCACATTAGTTGTTGATCATTGATAGACAGCCATTTTCAAGTCTTGCCATAGATTTTGAATCTGATTGAAGTCAAAATTGTAACAAGGCCACTCAGGAACATTCAATGTCGTCTTGGTAAACATCTCCAGTATATATTTGGCCTTGTGTTTTAAGTTATTGTCCTGCTGGAAGATGAATTTGTCTCCCAGTGTCTGTTGGAAAGCAGACTGAACCAGGTTCTCTTATAACGCTTCGTATTCAAGACATAAAGTACATTTCTTTGAAGCATCTTTTGCAGTTTTACTTTAGTACCTTGTTGCAAACTGGATGCATATTTTGGAAAATTTTTATTCTGTACAGACTTCCTTCTTTTCATTCTGTCATTCAGGTTATGTCACACCTGCTCCCGCTCCCCCTCTCTGGTGCTCGAGGGCGCCAGGCGGCCCATCACTACGCACACCTGTCACCATGGTTACACGCATCAGCACTTATTGGGACTCACCTTGTCAAAGGAATTATTCTATCCCAATGATAATAATTAACAATCAATAATCCTTGACTAATTCCCAAGGTTTGTAAGACAATGGGTTAATAATTAGGCAAGGACTCATCCTTCTGCAAAAGGTTCGTACGGTTTATTCAGAGAACGTTCTGCCCAACATTAACAAAGAAGTTCATTTTATCCTCTCTCTCTGCTTACGCACACACCTCCACACAAACAGTAGGTGAACAGTATCCCTCCCAGGACTTCCCACCACTGTTAATCACTATCCAGGACTGCCTGTTCCTTTCCCCCGAGATTAGGAGAACCTTGAAGGCTACTCCCGGTATCTCACACACACGTCTACAGCTCCCTTAGGTCCACTAACACACACACACACACACACACACACACCTTTCTCTCCCTCTCCAGTCTCTACTAGACTTTATGGGACTAACATTGAGTACATACATTTTTCATTATCCATGCTACATAACTACTAATTATTAATGGCTTATTGATTAATTTACCTTTATTAGATAATTCTCTTATCACACCTGGACTCTATTACCTTTTTGATTGTCTCCCCTATATCTGTCACTTCCTCAGTTTCTTCCCCGTGTCAGCATTGATGTCAGTTTGTTCCCCTTGTCCAGACACTGTCCTTGTTTTGTTTCATGTTCGTTATTTATTAATCCCCCCCCCCCGTACTTGCTTCTCATCTCCCATCGTCTGTCCTCACAGGTTAGTATTGTGGAGTAACTACAATGTAGATTAATCCTCAGTTTTCTCCTTTCACGGCCATTATTCAACTCTGTAACTTTTTTAAGGTCACTATTGGCCTCATGGTGAAATCCCTGAGAGGTTTCCGTCGTCTCCGGAAACTGAGTTAGGAAGGACGCTTTACAAAAATAACAAAACGACCAACAGTTCCGTCAGGTACAACAACTAAACAGAAAATAACCACCCACAAAACCCAAAGGAAAACAGGCTGCCTAAGTATGGCTTCCAATCAGAGACAACGAAAGACACCTGCCTCTGATTGGAAACCATACTCGGCCGAACATGGAAAACGAAACATAGAAAAAGAAAACTAGAACAAATTCCTCTAGAAACAAAAAACCCCAAAACACACATCAACCCCCCTGCCACGCCCTGACCATTCTACTATGGCAAATGACCCTTTTCACTGGTCAGGACGTGACAGATGATTTATTTAGTTGTCACAGAAACACTTTTCCCCATTTGAGTTTAGGGCATCAACACATTCTGTGTTCCTCTGACCTAGAAAATAACCATATTATCAAGACAAGCTACACCTAACAGCCCACGTCCATGCACATCAGTGCACGAGGTCTAAGTCTCACACACACACACACACACACACACACACACACACACACACACACACACACACACACACACACACACACACACACACACACACACACACACACACACACACACACATGACTATTAGATTGATCCGATATGAGATTGAATTCCTCTTGTATTTCTCTGCTGTGTGTATTTACATACCAAACAAAGTCACACCTGAAAGTTCCCCTTCTATGTCGCCATTTGAAATTCCCCTGCTCAACAGGTTAGGGGAGTGTTCCTCTAGTATAGAATGTTGACCATCAGTCAGAGCTGTAGAATTAGGAATTACAACTCAGAGCCCTGGGGTCATTATGTCATCATAGTTGTCATACGTCTAGTAAGAAAAGTAGCACTAGACACCTGATTCCACTAATCATTGGGAGTGTTCCTCTGCCCAGGCGTTGATGATGCATGCTCGATCTTACAATGCCTGGATAGGTATTTTACGTATGAGCTAACCACATGTTCTAATAGCAATCTGGTGCTCGACAGCACAGTCGATGACGTGCCACACAAACATTGGTTGATGCATGCAATGTCTGAGCAGGGTTTTGATGATAAGGTAATTAGTGGAATCAGGTGTGTAGCACTAGGGGCAAAACTAAACCCTTTGGGTCCCCAGCACCAGGATGAAGAAATACTGAGATATAATATAAAACACAAAATCACTTAACATAATCAAAAAATGTATTCCTTAACCCAGGAGACTTCAACAAAGGTACAAGCATTTAGGTAAACATATATTGTTGTGCATTTCAATCAGCTCAGAATAAATGCTGTATATAAATAAACATGTAAAAGTTGTTCAAACAGTCTCCCTCTTGTTCTGTTCAAGAATCTTGTTTCCCTTTTTTGCTCATTGGGGAAAGTGATGGGGAAATTCTGCCGTGGAACTTTGGTTTTAAGGCGTGGGTAGGAAAGCCCATTTCACTCTCTACCTGCACCAGGAATATATATATAGCTCTGGTGATGAGTAGGACCTCACACAGCCACTGAAGCTCTCTTTCTGAAGACAAGACAGCAGCTCATCACATCACTAACTACAGCACCACAGAAGAAGAGATGGCCCAGATCAGAGCCCCTGTAATTGTGCTGCTCGTGCTCCTGGCTGTGGGGCTGTTCACTTCTGAGACTTCTGCAGCTAAAAGAGGTCAATATTGGATGTGAAAGTTTTGTCTTAGTCTGTCTGTCTGTCTGTCTGTCTGTCTGTCTGTCTGTCTGTCTGTCTGTCTGTCTGTCTGTCTGTCTGTCTGTCTGTCTGTCTGTCTGTCTGTCTGTCTGTCTGTCTGTCTGTCTGTCTGTCTGTCTGTCTGTCTGTCTGTCTGTCTGTCTGTCTGTCTGTCTGTCTGTCTGTCTGCCTGCCTGCCTGCCTGCCTGCCTGCCTGCCTGCCTCTGTCTCCTTCTCTCCTTGCTTTTTAGAAAATGTTTTTTAATTCCTATACATGATAACATTTCTTGTCTTTTTGCTCAATAGGTTTTCCTACAGGCTGTTGTACACGTTACTCCCAGGGTAGGATAGACATTGGTCTCATCCGTGGCTTTTCCGTACAGAGAGTGACTGACGAGTGCAACATTGATGCTATCATGTGAGTGACTTTGGAAGGTCTAACAGTAGAACTGTGCTTAATAGGTCTGAGACAAATTGCAAGTAAAATGAAAAGATGAATTGTAGTACATGTATTATTTCATCAATTTAAGTATATCATTAAGTATAAAATAATTGTATAACAGAAGTAATACAATTTGATAGCTTGATATTATTTGTATTGATTTATTTGCAATGTGATATTATAGAGATGTTAGCCTGTAAAGCACTGATGATTGACTGATGTTGTCTCTTCAACATGTTCTCTTCCAGTTTCCACACTGTCAGAGGGAGATTCCCTTGTGTGGATCCCACCAAGGGCTGGGTTATGAAAGCTGTTCACATGCTGAGGTAAGAATTCATTCATATTTATTCAGGAAAAAATGATTTGGTTCCATGGAATTGAATTATACTGACAGTGTGTGTAGGGTTTATCATAAGGATATTAGGTAAAACGATGGTTGTAAGAAATGGATGACATAACTTTATTTCTTCTCTACAGGGAGAGAGCGGAAGGATTGAACAAGAAAAGGTCATAGGAATAGTACTCATCACAAGGGTACACGGGACGAAGAGTTCATGTTGCTACCTTCATTAACGGAGGAGAATGCAAACATGCTGGAACCCTGCTATCTCTAAGTTTATCCAACTACCTGAATTTTATCAGACATTTTTCTGTACTGAAAAGTATAATAAATGAAGAATATAAGCAACCTGGAGCACCTGGACACAGCCCTTAGCCGTGGTATATTGGCCACATATGACAAACCACCGAGGAGCCTTATTGCTATTATAAACTGGTTACTAACATAATTAGAGCAGTAAAAATATTATTTATTGTCATACCGATAGTATACGGTCTGACATACCACAGCTGTCAGCCAATCAGCATTCAGGGCTGGAACCACCCAGTTTATTATGTTATATAACCTATTTCTATATGAAATAATCTCTGTGTTGGCAGAGTTTAATGGTATGATCTTGTTGTATGAGCATCAGAAATCGCACGTTTTAACCCTTTTATTCATAAAGGTCTTGTGTATGATCAGATCATTGATCACATCTGTTACATTTAACAGTTACTGTTCATTTTATATCTATAATAAATAATTTATATTTTACTAAGAATTCTCACTTCTTTTGTGTATTCATCTTGTTCGGTATGAGTGGGGCTCCTGAGTACCGCAGCGGTCTAAGACACTGCATCACTCTACCCCATGAGAGGTCACCAATGGGTAGATGTAGTAACTGTAGAGGTCACTACACCATGAGAGGTCACCAGTGGGTAGATGTAGTAACTGTAGAGGACACTACACCATGAGAGTTCACCAGTGGGTAGATGTAATAACTGTAGAGGACACTACACCATGAGAGATCACCAGTGGGTGGATGTAGTAACTGTGGAGGACACTACACCATGAGAGGTCACCAGTGGGTGGATGTAGTAACTGTGGAGGACACTACACCATGAGAGGTCACCAGTGGGTGGATGTAGTAACTGTGGAGGACACTACACCATGAGAGAGCACCAGTGGGTAGATGTAGTAACTGTAGAGGACACTACACCATGAGAGGTCACCAGTGGGTGGATGTAGTAACTGTAGAGGAGACTACACCATGAGAGGTCACCAGTGGGTGGATGTAGTAACTGTAGAGGACACTACACCATGAGAGGTCACCAGTGGGTAGATGTAGTAACTGTAGAGGAGACTACACCATGAGAGGTCACCAGTGGGTGGATGAAATAACTGTAGAGAACACTACACCATGAGAGGTCACCAGTGGGTGGATGTAGTAACTGTAGAGGACACCACACCATGAGAGGTCACCAGTGGGTGGATGAAGTAACTGTAGAGGAGACTACACCATGAGAGGTCACCAGTGGGTGGATGTAGTAACTGTAGAGGAGACTACACCATGAGAGGTCACCAGTGGGTGGATGTAGTAACTGTAGAGGACACTACACCATGAGAGGTCACCAGTGGGTGGATGTAGTAACTGTAGAGGAGACTACACCATGAGAGGTCACCAGTGGGTGGATGTAGTAACTGTAGAGGAGACTACACCATGAGAGGTCACCAGTGGGTAGATGTAGTAACTGTAGAGGACACTACACCATGAGAGGTCACCAGTGGGTAGATGTAGTAACTGTAGAGGAGACTACACCATGAGAGGTCACCAGTGGGTGGATGAAGTAACTGTGGAGGACACCAGACCATGAGAGGTCACCAGAGGGTGAAATACTCTCACAGTGTTTCTTATAAAAACACTCCTATTCCAAAGGCCTTGTAGAGATGACATACAGTACATTCACTTTGGATGTCTATGGTGTTTAAGCTCCAAATTGTTCTTTTTGGATTACATTGAAATCTACATAGACCTGGCCTTGATGGTTGTATACAATGTACAATAACTTCTACCTGGCTAACAACAGCAGTTTCATACAACTGTTTCTTCTTGTTCCTTTGCAGGTTTTAGGCAAGAGTTGATGTTGTGACAAATGCATATTCATTCAAAACAATCAGATATATGACTATTTACAAAAGCTGTTCATATTCATCTATAAAGGTAGCAAAACCAAGAGGAGCCAATGACATCAGCACTGAGTCGTCAATCAGTTTTAAATTCCCAAATTCCAAACTGTGTCACAACACACACTGTTGTCTCTACTATCAAAACAGTGAAATTCCAGTTCTGGAAGTTCTCATTCTGCATTTGCAACCAATTTTTTTTCTTGTGAGAATTCAATAGTTCAACACATGAACAGTGATACAAAAATGTAAATGTTTCAAATAGATTTACAGCCATAGGGCGGGGTACAGCTAGTATAAATATATTGGTCAATTTACAGCAAGAAAATACATAGTTATTTTCATATTTTCTAAACAGAATATATTTGTTAGGCCTCGTCCATTGGACAATTAAATAGGAATATCAAACATCTGAGCTATGAAAACACCATGTACTCTGCATCTCAGATAGAGATGGAAATCACAATTTACAAACATGAACCAAAACATGTACAACATGTTTAAATAAATAAATAGATTCATCAATTTATGTAAAATATGACTTGTTTGTAAAAGACAAAGCACAAGTATCATATTAAAGCCTATTTAATAGATATAAAGAAGGATTTTCTCTCACAAAACGACCATTCGTGTTTTAGCTGGGACCCTTGGGATTGCAAACAGAGGAAGATTTTCAAAAGTAAGAGATTCATTTAATCGCTATTTGTGATTTTGTGAAGCCTGTGCTGGTTGAACAATATGTTGATGTGGGGCGCCGTCCCCAGACAATCGCATGGTATGCTTTCACTGTAAAGCCTATTGTAAATCGGACTACGCAATTAATAATTTAAGCTTTTAAATGATATAAGATACTTGTATGTTCATGAATGTTTAATATTACGATTATTTATTTGAATTGTGCGCACTCCAATTTCACCGGATGTTGTCGCCAGGTGTCCCGCTAGCGTGATGCCTATCCTTAAGAATTAATGGACCAGTTTCACAGACCCAGATGAATTAAGGTGTAGGTTGAACTCTGATTTATAAAACAAGAACTAAAAAAGGAATTTCATGTAACACACAAAATCCCAGATTTAGCCTAACCTTTAACCTGTCTACGCAGGAAGTCCACGGTGGCCCAGCTTGACCCCACCATCAAGCAGAGATGATAAAACATGCAGATCATTTTCACAGAAAGACGTTCCTCCTTTGTGTAATACAGTCCATTTGAAGAGCCAGTAGCAGTGACATTCATTGAGGTGTGAAGTGCTATTATTTCCAGAGATAGTTTTTATATAGTCAACTATTGCTGAAAGATCAACAGCAGTATCAAACAGAATGAACACCCTGTTGACGAACAAGACCCAGTAAATGATGATTTTCTTCACCCAGATGAAGAGAGCTCGCTGGGAAGGGATGATCGGGGGGCAGTTCATTGACCCGGTGTGATGTCGACACCAAAGACTTCAACTTCAACACAACCATAACAGACATGCAGCTAAACATGCTGGTGGAAATGCCCTCTCCCTCTCTCCCTCCGTCTCTCTCTCTCCCTCATCTCTCTGCCTCTCTCTCCTCCTTCCCCTGCCCTCTCTCTCTTTCTCTCTGACTGCTAGGGGTTTGAGGTTGGGGGGGGGGGGGGGGGGGGCTGTTCATTGACCCGGTGTGATGTAGATCATGATGTGTTTTCCCACATAAATCAATATGACAGGCCGTTAGATGGGTATTAAACCTTTTTTATTTCCACATAGATCCATTTTGGGTTCCATGTAGAACCCTCTGTGGAAAGGGTCGTACATGGAGCCCAAAAGGGTTCTCCTTGAACCAGGTTCTAAATAGCTTCTAATTTGAAGGAGTTGAACTCAGAGTTGACCAAAGTTACCTCGCGACTCCTCAAACCTGATTCTCAGAACAGGGCTCTGACGGTCCCTATCCTGTTTAGTGTAAGTCTCACTCTAGCCACTAGAGGGAAGCAGAACCTGTCAAATTTTTGAAAATCAAACTGTAAAGTCTGAAAGACTATGAGGTTTAAACCCAGTCAGTGGGTGGTTGTATACCTGCTACAATTCTATCCTGAACCCTTAACAACACACACACACTAATATATACACACACACACAGGCACACACAGATCAGGAAGCAGAGAGTTTAGATGAAACGTTAACTAGTCCGGTGATCTTCATCACAGCCCTTACTGAGAGATTTACAGAGCATTATCTTTAAGTTGGTGTGTGTATGTGTGTTTGTGTGTGTGTGTGTGTGTGTGTGTGTGTTTATGTGTGCCTGCGTGCCATGTCACGAAGCTGGATATTGATCCAACATCTGCCGTGAGCATTCATGCTGCACGTGGACAGCCCAGCGAGTCCAATAACCGTATTTTCATTGATACAGTAATGAAATAGCAATTAATAATATATGGTGGTCAATAAGTTATTATCAGCGTAGGTTTCTTTTGTCATGTTATAATGATAATGATGTCTTAAGTATGATTCAATGAGTTATTTTCTTCCTCTCCGCATGATGAAATCATTTCATTAAAGTAGGATTAGCCTACCCAGCAAACACGACTGCATTGGCCCTGTGTGGGAAAGGTGGGAAATGTGGGCGCAGGCCACACCAATCCCAGCACAGGCTAGCCTACACCAATCCCAACACAGGCTAGTCTGCACCAAGCCCAACACAGTCTAGCCTACACCAAGTCCCGCAAGCTATAGTCTACACCAACCCCAGCACAGGCTAGCCTACACCAAGCCCAACACACTCTAGCCTACACCAAGCCCAACACACTCTAGCCTACACCAAGCCCAACACACTCTAGCCTACACCAAGCCCAACACACTCTAGCCTACACCAAGCCCAACACACTCTAGCCTACACCAAGCCCAACACACTCTAGCCTACACCAAGCCCAACACAGTCTAGCCTACACCAAGCCCAACACACTCTAGCCTACACCAAGCCCAACACACTCTAGCCTACACCAAGCCCAACACACTCTAGCCTACACCAAGCCCAACACACTCTAGCCTACACCAAGCCCAACACACTCTAGCCTACACCAAGCCCAACACACTCTAGCCTACACCAAGCCCAGCACAGGCTAGCCTACACCAAGCCCAACACACTCTAGCCTACACCA
Organism: Salmo salar; assembly: GCF_965601325.2. Lineage (NCBI taxonomy): Eukaryota > Metazoa > Chordata > Actinopteri > Salmoniformes > Salmonidae > Salmo > Salmo salar. Next base: position 42,781,303 of record NC_138304.1, on the reverse strand, counting down.
AGCCCAACACACTCTAGCCTACACCAAGCCCAACACACTCTAGCCTACACCAAGCCCAACACACTCTAGCCTACACCAAGCCCAACACAGTCTAGCCTACACCAAGCCCAACACACTCTAGCCTACACCAAGCCCAACACACTCTAGCCTACACCAAGCCCAACACACTCTAGCCTACACCAAGCCCAACACACTCTAGCCTACACCAAGCCCAACACACTCTAGCCTACACCAAGCCCAACACACTCTAGCCTACACCAAGCCCAACACACTCTAGCCTACACCAAGCCCAACACACTCTAGCCTACACCAAGCCCAACACAGTCTAGCCTACACCAAGCCCAACACACTCTAGCCTACACCAAGCCCAACACACTCTAGCCTACACCAAGCCCAACACACTCTAGCCTACACCAAGCCCAACACACTCTAGCCTACACCAAGCCCAACACACTCTAGCCTACACCAAGCCCAACACACTCTAGCCTACACCAAGCAGTGGTCGTCAGTGCGTTTATGATGAGGCAGGACAATTATTTTTTGATGAGGATGGCCTTACTTCTATTACAGCGTGTTGGATGACAGTCATTCATATTCCATTCACCCAGTTCAATGTAACATGGATAGGTTTATGCTACTTCTTGAACCTCAAGTTTCTCTATAGCCACCATGAGGTTGTTACAACCTAGATTATGAATGAAAGTTTACAACACAGGTCGAGAGAAACATTTGGTGACCACAATGAACATGAATATGCCAAACGACAACCAAGGGAGGTGTCACAATGGATGAGCCAAGGTGACAGACAGTGACACATTCAATAGCGCCTTGCACACTCTGGCCTGCATCTAGCTGATCTAATCAAGTCAAATCATATCACATTTTATTAGTCACGTGTGCCGAATACAACAGGTGTAAACCTTACAGTGAAATGCTTATTTACAAGCCCATAACCAACAATGCAGTTTAAGAAATAGGAATAAGAATAAGAAATAAAAGTAACTAGTAGTTAAAGAGCAGCAGTAATATAACAATAGCAAGACTATATACAGGGGTACCGTTAGAGTCAATGTGCGGGGGCACCGGTGTCGAGGTAATTGAGGTAATATGTACATGTAGGTAGAGTTATTAAAGTGACTATGCATAGATTATAACATAGAGTACCAGCAGTGTAACAGGGGGGGTAAATGCCTCTTGGACCTAGACTTGGCGCTCCGGTACCAGGGATGGAGACCTTTTGGTGTTCTGTGCAGCATTTTGTGTTCTGTGCATTCTTGTGCATACCTATTTTCAGAGGACCTGCACAACACAAACATCACAGATATTAAGACATACGTTAAGACAAGACAACAAGTAAAACTAGGTGGGAAACTCAAGAAAGTAGCTTAAGTATGACATAGCGTGCGTACGGCCCAGTACATCACTGGGGCCAAGCTTCCTGCCATCCAGGACCTCTACACCAGGCGGTGTCAGAGGAAGGCCCTAAAAATGTTCAAAGACCCCAGCCACCCTAGTCATAGACTGTTCTCACTGCTACCACATGGCAAGCAGTACCGGAGTGCAGAGTCTAGGACCAAAAGGCTTCTCAACAGCTTTTACCCCCAAGCCATAAGACTCCTGAACAAGTAATCAAATGGCTACCCGGACTTTTTGCATTGTCTGTCCCCTCCCCCAACCCCTCGTTTACGCTGCTGCTACTCTCTGTTTATCATATATGCATAGTCACTTTAACCATATCTACATGTACATACTACCTCAATTAGCCCGACTAACCGGTGTCTGTATATAGTCTCATTACGGTTATAGCCTCTCTACTGTAAATAGCCTCACTACTGTTATAGCCTCTCTACTGTATATAGCCTTGCTACTGTTATAGCCTCTCTACTGTATATAGCCTCGTTACTGTTATAGCCTCTCTACTGTATATAGCCTCGTTAAAGTTATAGCCTCTCTACTGTATATAGCCTTGCTACTGTTATAGACTCTCTACTGTTATAGCCTCGTTACTGTTATAGCCTCACTACTGTTATAGCCTCTCTACTGTTACAGCCTCACTACTCTTATAGCCTCTCTACTGTATACAGACTCTCTACTGTTATAGCCTCGCTACTGTATACAGCCTCTCTACTGTATATAGCCTTGCTACTGTAATAGCCTCTCTACTGTATTAGCCTCTCTACTGTTATAGGCTCACTACTGTTATAGCCTCTCTACTGTATATAGCCTCTCTACTGTTATAGCCTCACTACTGTTATAGCCTCTCTACTGTACTACAGCCTCTCTACTGTTATAGCCTCTGGCCTCACTGTATATAGGCCTCCACTAGCTCTTTATAGCCTCACTACTGTATATATCCTCTCTACTGTTATAGCCTCTCTACTGTTATAGCCTCTCTACTGTATATAGCCTTGCTACTGTTATAGCCTCTCTACTGTATTAGCCTCAGTACTGTTATAGCCTCGCTACTGTATTAGCCTCACTACTGTTATAGCCTCTCTACTGTCTATAGCCTTGCTACTGTTATAGCCTCTCTACTGTATATATCCTCTCTACTGTTATAGCCTCACTACTGTTATAGCCTCTCTACTGTTATAGCCTCACTACTGTTATAGCCTCTCTACTGTTGTAGCCTCACTACTGTATATATCCTCTCTACTGTTATAGTCTCACTACTGTTATAGCCTCTCTACTGTATACAGCCTCTCTACTGTTATAGCCTCTCTACTGTATATAGCCTCACTACTGTTATAGCCTCACTACTGTATATATCCTCTCTACTGTTATAGCCTCTCTACTGTTATAGCCTCTCTACTGTATATAGTCTCACTACTGTTATAGCCTCTCTACTGTATATAGCCTCTCTACTGTATATAGCCTCGCTACTGTTATAGCTTCGCTACTGTTATAGCCTCACTACTGTTATAGCCTCTCTACTGTTATAGCCTCACTACTGTTATAGCCTCTCTACTGTATATAGGCTGACTACTGCTATAGCCTCTCTACTGTTATAGCCTCTCTACTGTATATGGCCTCACTACTGTATATGGCCTCACTACTCTTATAGCCTCTCTACTGTATATAGGCTGACTACTGCTATAGCCTCTCTACTGTTATAGCCTCTCTACTGTATATGGCCTCACTACTGTATGTAGCCTCACTACTGTATATAGCCTCTCTACTGTATATAGCCTCTCTACTGTATATAGGCTCACTACTGTTATAGCCTCTCTACTGTATATAGCCTCGCTACTGTTATTATTCACTATCTTTTACTGTTGTTTTTATTTCTTTACTTATCTATTGTTCACCTAATACCTATTTTCTACTTAACAATTGCACTGTTGGTCAGGGCTTGTAAGTAAGCATTTCACTGTAAGGTCTACACCTGTTGTATTCGGTGCACGTGACAAATAAACTTTGATTTGATTTGCTTTGACACTGATGGTAGCGAACAGCACATTAGATGACAGATCCTGTCCTATTTACTAGTTTCACCCAGAGTCATCAGTGCCAACAACAGCAGGAGCAGAGTAGAGAGAGTCACAGCAAGCTTTGCCATCTTGTCAGGTTCAGAGGTCTAGACAGGCAGTGAAGTTCAACAGATACCTGGAACTCTCTCCTCAGAATGAGATACCAAGATGATCTGATCCAATGATCTGGAATTCTAGTTTAAATACTTTCTCAGTTGGAAATATGAAGCCCTTTTCTGGACCGCAGACCCAGCGTGTGAGGAACAAGGTGGAAACTTCAGTCTCAACATGTATTTGGGTCAGGGAAGTTTGACACATAGGTCACATTGTTGGTACCTTGGTAAACTCCCTTCCACTGTGGTCCCGGATTAAGAATTTACGTCAAATATACAATGATGCATGTCAGCAAAATTCTAAGGGAGATGTTATCATTGTATAATAGAGGATTACATAACGTTGGGATTGTGTGACGATGTGATGTAATGTACAAGTAGCCTTAAAAAGAAGTTTGATTGTTCAATTCAAACACATTTAGTCCGTTGTGATTAGAAGGCCTACTGTATGTAGGAGTTATAGTGAATGTTCCTGAGGGGCCTAGTTACAGTTTGGACTTAAATCAGCTTGACTGTCTAGCAATGATCAACAACCAACTTAACAGAGGCTGAAGAATATTTTAAGGAATAATGGACAAATATTCTAAAATCCAGGTGTGCAAAGCTCTTCGGGACCCAGAAAGACTCACCGCTGTAATAGCTGCCAAAAGTGATTCAAATCAAGTCCAAATCAAAATGTATTGTTCACATACACATGGTTAGCAGATGTTATTGCGAGTATAGTGAAATGCTTGTGCTTCTTGTCCCGACAGTGCAGCAATATCTAACAAGTAATATCTAACAATTCCACAACAAATACCTAAAACACACAAATCTAAGTATGGAATGGAATAATAATATATAAATATATAGATGTGTAATGTCAGAGCGGCATAGGCTAAGATTCAATAGATAGTATAGAATACAGTGTATACCTATGAGATGAGTAATGCAAGATATGTAAACATTATTAAAGTGGAATTATTAAAGTGACTAGTGTTACATTTATTAAAAAGGCCAATGATTTCAAGTCTGTATGTATTGACTCAGTGGGTTAAATAGAGTGCCTTCAGAAAGTATTCATACCTCTTGACTTATTCCACATTTTGTTATGTTACAGCCTGATTTCAAAATAGATGAAATAGATTGTTTTCTCACCCATCTACATACAATACCTCATAATGAAAAAGTGAAAACATGTTTTTAGAACTGTTTGCAATTTTCCTGAAAATGAGATACAGAAATATCTCATTTACATAAGTATTCACACCCCTGAGTCAATACATGTTAGAATTACATTTGGCAGTGATTACAGCTGTGACTCTTTCTGGGTAAATTTATAAGAGCTTTGCACACATGGATTGTACAATATTCTTCAAGCTCTCTCACATTAGTTGTTGATCATTGATAGACAGCCATTTTCAAGTCTTGCCATAGATTTTGAATCTGATTGAAGTCAAAATTGTAACAAGGCCACTCAGGAACATTCAATGTCGTCTTGGTAAACATCTCCAGTATATATTTGGCCTTGTGTTTTAGGTTATTGTCCTGCTGGAAGATGAATTTGTCTCCCAGTGTCTGTTGGAAAGCAGACTGAACCAGGTTCTCTTATAACGCTTCGTATTCAAGACATAAAGTACATTTCTTTGAAGCATCTTTTGCAGTTTTACTTTAGTACCTTGTTGCAAACTGGATGCATATTTTGGAATATTTTTATTCTGTACAGACTTCCTTCTTTTCATTCTGTCATTCAGGTTATGTCACACCTGCTCCCGCTCCCCCTCTCTGGTGCTCGAGGGCGCCAGGCGGCCCATCACTACGCACACCTGTCACCATGGTTACGCGCATCAGCACTTATTGGGACTCACCTTGTCAAAGGAATTATTCTATCCCAATGATAATAATTAACAATCAATAAGCCTTGACTAATTCCCAAGGTTTGTAAGACAATGGGTTAATAATTAGGCAAGGACTCAGCCTTCTGCAAAAGGTTCGTACGGTTTATTCAGAGAACGTTCTGCCCAACATTAACAAAGAAGTTCATTTTATCCTCTCTCTCTGCTTACGCACACACCTCCACACAAACAGTAGGTGAACAGTATCCCTCCCCGGACTTCCCACCACTGTTAATCACTATCCAGGACTGCCTGTTCCTTTCCCCCGAGATTAGGAGAACCTTGAAGGCTACTCCCGGTAGCCTTGATTGTCTCCCCTATATCTGTCACTTCCTCAGTTTCTTCCCCGTTTCAGCATTGATGTCAGTTTGTTCCCCTTGTCCAGACACTGTCCTTAGTTTTGTTTCATGTTCGTTATTTATTAATCCCCCCCCCCCCCCCCCCCCCGTACTTGCTTCTCATCTCCCATCGTCTGTCCTCACAGGTTAGTATTGTGGAGTAACTACAATGTAGATCCATCCTCAGTTTTCTCCTTTCACGGCCATTATTCAACTCTGTAACTTTTTTAAGGTCACCATTGGCCTCATGGTGAAATCCCTGAGAGGTTTCCGTCCTCTCCGGAAACTGAGTTAGGAAGGACACTTGTATCTTTGTAGTGACCAGGTGTATTGATACACCATCCAAATTGTAATTAATAACTTCACCATGCTCAAAGGGATTTTCAATGTCTGCTTTTTTTATTTTGTTTTGACCCATCTAGCAATAGGTGCTCTTCTTTGGGAGGCATTGGAAAACCTCCCTGGTCCTTGTAGTTGAATCTGTGTTTGAAATTCACTATTCAACTGAGGGACATTAAACATAATTGTATGTGTGGGGTACAGAGATGAGGTAGTCATTCAAAAATCAGGTTAAACACGATTGTCACACCCTGATCTGTCTTTGATTGTCTCCTCCCTCCTCCAGGTGTCGCTCATCTTCCCCATTATCCCCTGTGTATTTATACCTGTGTTGTCTGTTGCCAGTTCTTTTTGTTCGTTCAAACCAACCAGCGTTTTTTCCCTTGCTCCTGTCTTTGCTATAATCCCTGTATTCTAGTTTCCCGGTTTTGACCTGCCTGCCCTGACCTGAGCCTGCCTGCCATACTGTACCTTTGCCCCTCCTATCTGGATTCTGACCTCTGCCTGCCCTTGACCTGTCCCTGTTCGAGTAAAACTTTTTTTACTTCGACACTGTCTGCGCCTTACCTTAAACTTGATCAGTTGCACGGACTCACTGTGTGCAATAATTATGAGTTAAGCCAATATTTACTCCTGAACTTATTTTGGCTGGTCATAACAAAGGGGTTGAATACTTATTGACTCATTATTTATTAATTTGTTGAACATTTGTTGGGGTATATTGTGAAGTCCAGTGACACACAATCTCAATTTGATCCATTTTAATTTCAGGCTGTAACAAAACATGTGGAATACTTTCTGAAGGCACTGTACTTTTCCATGTATCTCAGCTTACTGTAATAAGAGCTAATGATATGAAACATGAACTTCTGAATTGCAAGAATCCTTTGAGTTCTATGTTATATTTAACAAGTATCAGTGGGTGTGAGAGTTAAGCTTTTACTCATCACTTCAGCTCATTGAAGTGGTCTTCAATTGTTCTGTGAATGGAGAGGATCCTCCCACTTTGTCCCAGTTTTCGCATGGTAGTTGTGTAAGGTTATACATTTTTTTTTTAAAACAGCACCAATGTGTTAAATGTCTCAATATTCATATAAACATGATTATGTCCCAATTAATGCATTGTGACAAACTCAAGGGGGAAAAGGTTGTGGGACAGTGATGCAACAACTGAAGAGGAACTATTAAAACCCCTTTATGATGATGTCACAAGCGTCGTATTGAATAGACCAAGGCGCAGCGTGGCTAGTGCTCATTCTTAATTCTTTAATGAAGAACACTTTACAAAAATAACAAAACGACCAACAGTTCCGTCAGGTACAACAACTAAACAGAAAATAACCACCCACAAAACCCAAAGGAAAACAGGCTGCCTAAGTATGGCTTCCAATCAGAGACAACGAAAGACACCTGCCTCTGATTGGAAACCATACTCGGCCGAACATGGAAAACGAAACATAGAAATAGAAAACTAGAACAAATTCCCCTAGAAACAAAAAACCCCAAAACACACATCAACCCCCCTGCCACGCCCTGACCATTCTACTATGGCAAATGACCCTTTTCACTGGTCAAGACGTGACAGATGATTTATTTAGTTGTCACAGAAACACTTTTCCCCATTTGAGTTTAGGGCATCAACACATTCTGTGTTCCTCTGACCTAGAAAATAACCATATTATCAAGACAAGCTACACCTAACAGCCCACGTCCATGCACATCAGTGCATGAGGTCTAAGTCTCATACACACACACACACACACACACACACACACACACACACACACACACACACACACACACACACACACACACACACACACACACACACACACACACACACACACACACACACACACGTGACAATTAGATTGATCAGATATGAGATTGAATTCCTCTTGTATTTCTCTGCTGTGTGTATTTACATACCAAACAAAGTCACACCTGAAAGTTCACCTTCTATGTCGCCATTTGAAATTCCCCTGCTCAACAGGTTAGAGGAGTGTTGCTCTAGTATAGAATGTTGACCATCAGTCAGAGCTGTAGAATTAGGAATTACAACTCAGAGCCCTGGGATCATTATGTCATCATAGTTGTCATACGTCTTGTAAGAAAAGTTCTTGCTCATCCTCAGTGCAACACCCTGTGGTGAAATTAAAGTTCATTACTGGTTCTGTGGTGATTTTCTGGTTTGTTTGCTATCTAACACATCACATATTTTTTTATCAACATCACCACCCCAAATGTGCCCTTTCACAGCTTCATAGGACATAAACAGAGGCAGTTCCATGGTTTGACTCAATAGACTTAATCACTGTGGCGCTAGAGGAGGCTGGTGAGAGGGGCTTTAGGAGGACAGGCGGATTGTAATGGCTGGAATGGAATCAATGGAAAAGAGTCCAACACGTTGTGTTTGTGGTTTGTTTGTGGCACAAACCTACCTCCATACGTCTATTCATTTGTATTGGTACCTTCAGACGAGTCTCGTGACACTTGTTGGGGTCGTAGAGCAAAACAGAGAACACCATCGTGTTCGTGAGAGTCCGTGTGGTATTAGTGGAGTGTTAGTTTGTAGCCCAAACGGTTCGGACGCTACAGACAGAAGTTGGCACATCAGTGTTACTTGTTGGGGACGAAGAGCAAAACTGAGAACCGGAGAACCATTCGGACTCTACAGACATTTTTGTGAGAAGACGGATTTTGCGGAATCCTCATGGTCTGACATCTTTCACTGCGTATGCGGAAGGCCGACATACGTGGATGAGGTGGATTGAGATGCAGCCCATGCAAAAACCTGATATCTCCAGCTTAAACTGACATATTTTGATGGGGATTTTTTTCTTGTCACTTAGATTGACAGTGGTTGGCATGTAATTCACCCTACACTCCTTATATTTATAACTAGATCACATAGAATCATAGGATAGAACAGTGTTTCTTAATGGGGACCAAAGGTGTGAACATTTCTGTTATTGCCGTAGCACTAGACACCTGATTCCACTAATCATTGGGAGTGTTCCTCTGCCCAGGCGTTGATGATGCATGCTTGATCTTACAATGCCTGGATAGGTATTTTACGTATCAGCTAACCATAGCAATCTGGTGCTCGACAGCACGGTCGATGACGTGCCACACAAACATTGGTTGATGCATGCAATGTCTGAGCAGGGTTTTGATGATGAGGTAATTAGTGGAATCAGGTGTGTAGCGCTAGGGCCAAAGGGTCCCCAGCACCAGGATAAAGAAATACTGAGATATAATATAAAACACAAACTCACTTAACATAATCCAAAAATGTATTCCTTAACCCAGGAGACCTCAACAAAGGTACAAGCATTTAGGTAAACATATATTGTTGTGCATTTCAATCAGCTCAGAATAAATGCTGTATATAAATAAACATGTAAAAGTTGTTCAAACAGTCTCCCTCTTGTTCTGTTCAAGAATCTTGTTTCCCTTTTTTGCTCATTGGGGAAAGTGATGGGGAAATTCTGCCGTGGAACTTTGGTTTTAAGGCGTGGGTAGGAAAGCCCATTTCACTCTCTACCTGCACCAGGAATATATATATAGCTCTGGTGATGAGTAGGACCTCACACAGCCACTGAAGCTCTCTTTCTGAAGACAAGACAGCAGCTCATCACATCACTAACTACAGCACCACAGAAGAAGAGATGGCCCAGATCAGAGCCCCTGTAATTGTGCTGCTCGTGCTCCTGGCTGTGGGGCTGTTCACTTCTGAGACTTCTGCAGCTAAAAGAGGTCAATATTGGATGTGAAAGTTTTGTCTTAGTCTGTCTGTCTGTCTGTCTGTCTGTCTGTCTGTCTGTCTGCCTGCCTGCCTGCCTGTCTGTCTGTCTGTCTGTCTGTCTGTCTGTCTGCCTGCCTGCCTGCCTGCCTCTGTCTCCTTCTCTCCTTGCTTTTTAGAAAATGTTTTTTAATTCCTATACATGATAACATTTCTTGTCTTTTTGCTCAATAGGTTTTCCTACAGGCTGTTGTACACGTTACTCCCAGGGTAGGATAGACATTGGTCTCATCCGTGGCTTTTCCGTACAGAGAGTGACTGACGAGTGCAACATTGATGCTATCATGTGAGTGACTTTGGAAGGTCTAACAGTAGAACTGTGCTTAATAGGTCTGAGACAAATTGCAAGTAAAATGAAAAGATGAATTGTAGTACATGTATTATTTCATCAACTATATCATTAAGTATATCATTAAGTATAAAATAATTGTACAACAGAAGTAATACAATTTGATAGCTTGATATTATTTGTATTGATTTATTTGCAATGTGATATTATAGAGATGTTAGCCTGTAAAGCACTGATGATTGACTGATGTTGTCTCTTCAACATGTTCTCTTCCAGTTTCCACACTGTCAGAGGGAGATTCCCTTGTGTGGATCCCACCAAGGGCTGGGTTATGAAAGCTGTTCACATGCTGAGGTAAGAATTCATTCATATTTATTCAGGAAAAAATGATTTGGTTCCATGGAATTGAATTATACTGACAGTGTGTGTAGGGTTTATCATAAGGATATTAGGTAAAACGATGGTTGTAAGAAATGGATGACATAACTTTATTTCTTCTCTACAGGGAGAGAGCGGAAGGATTGAACAAGAAAAGGTCATAGGAATAGTACTCATCACAAGGCTACACGGGACGAAGAGTTCATGTTGCTACCTTCATTAACGGAGGAGAATGCAAACATGCTGGAACCCTGCTATCTCTAAGTTTATCCAACTACCTGAATTTTATCAGACATTTTTCTGTACTGAAAAGTATAATAAATGAAGAATATAAGCAACCTGGAGCACCTGGACACAGCCCTTAGCCGTGGTATATTGGCCACATATGACAAACCACCGAGGAGCCTTATTGCTATTATAAACTGGTTACTAACATAATTAGAGCAGTAAAAATATTATTTATTGTCATACCGATAGTATACGGTCTGACATACCACAGCTGTCAGCCAATCAGCATTCAGGGCTGGAACCAGCCAGTTTATTATGTTATATAACCTATTTCTATATGAAATAATCTCTGTGTTGGCAGAGTTTAATGGTATGATCTTGTTGTATGAGCATCAGAAATCGCACGTTTTAACCCTTTTATTCATAAAGGTCTTGTGTATGATCAGATCATTGATCACATCTGTTACATTTAACAGTTACTGTTACATTTTATATCTATAATAAATAATGTATATTTTACTAAGAATTCTCACTTCTTTTGTGTATTCATCTTGTTCGGTATGAGTGGGGCTCCTGAGTACCGCAGCGGTCTAAGACACTGCATCTCAGTGCTTGAGGCGTCACTACAGACACCCTGGTTTGAATCCAGGCTGTATAATAACCAGCCGTGATTGGGAGTCCCATAGGGTGGTGCGCAATTGGCCCAGCGTCGTCCATGTTAGGCCGGGGTAGGCCATCATTGTAAATAAGAATTTGTTCTTAACTGACTTGCCTAGTTAAATAAAGGTTACTTTTTTTTGGACAGCACAATGACAGATACTAACTGAAGCAGACAGACAGAGAAAATATTGTATAGTATCTGTGGAGGACAATACATTATGAGAGGTCAACAGTGGGTAGATGTAGTAACTATAGAGGACACTACACCATGAGAGGTCACCAGTGGGGGGATGGAGTAACTGTAGAGGACACTACACCATGAGAGGTCACTAGTGGGGGGATGGAGTAACTGTAGAGGACACTACACCATGAGAGGTCACCAGTGGGTAGATGTAGTAACTGTAGAGGACCCTACACCATGAGAGGTCACCAGAGGGTAGATGTAGTTACTGTAGAGGACACTAAACCATGAGAGGTCACCAGTGGGTGGATGTAGTAACTGTAGAAGACACTACACCATGAGAGGTCACCAATGGGTAGATGTAGTAACTGTAGAGGACACTACACCATGAGAGATCACCAGTGGGTAGATGTAGTAACTATAGAGGACACTACACCATGAGAGATCACCAGTGGGTAGATGTAGTTACTATAGAGGACACTATACCATGAGAGGTCACCAGTGGGTAGATGTAGTAACTGTAGAGGAGACTACACCATGAGAGGTCACCAGTGGGTGGATGTAGTAACTGTAGAGGAGACTACACCATGAGAGGTCACCAGTGGGTGGATGTAGTAACTCTAGAGGACACTACACCATGAGAGGTCACCAGTGGGTGGATGTAGTAACTCTAGAGGACACTACACCATGAGAGGTCACCAGTGGGGGGGGATGTAGTAACTCTAGAGGACACTACACCATGAGAGGTCACCAGTGGGTAGATGTAGTTACTATAGAGGACACTACACCATGAGAGGTCACCAGTGGGTGGATGTAGTAACTGTAGAGGACACTACACCATGAGAGGTCACCAGTGGGTGGATGTAGTAACTGTAGAGGACACTACACCATGAGAGGTCACCAGTGGGTAGATGTAGTTACTATAGAGGACACTACACCATGAGAGGTCACCAGTGGGTGGATGTAGTAACTGTAGAGGACACTACACCATGAGAGGTCACCAGTGGGTGGATGTAGTAACTCTAGAGGACACTACACCATGAGAGGTCACCAGTGGGGGGGGATGTAGTAACTCTAGAGGACACTTTTCTTGTAAATTACTGATCATTGTCTTGATCCTAGGCCAGAGTTGCCGGTAAGCATGTTGTTATAAATGCATAAGAAATTCTAAGTTAAATTTATTTTGATATGTTGTCATGAATAGCTATCTAAAGATTGCAAAAACAAAGATCAGCAAATTACAAAAAGCACTGAGATATCAATCCAGTGATTGATATCTCAGTGCTTTTTGTGCTTTTTGTAATTTACTGATCTTTGTTTAATAGCAACTGTCACCAACAAACATCTCTATTGTCTTGCATCTCTCTTACGGAATCAGTGAAAATCCAGTTCTGGAAATGTTTTCATTCCATTGTTCATGACCTGTAAATGAATGAATGTAAAGAGGATGTAGTGAAAGTCCTATGACATCAGAAGTAGGAAGTCAACAGAACATCTCGTTTTGAGGAAGTAATCATACAGGTTCAGTATGTCAACAGTTACAATCACAGCAGTAAAATGCTGACTCAAACATCCAGGGCAATGGAATTCCCTCACTAAATATCTTGCTTGTTTTGTCATGATTAAGAGGTACAAAGGTATTTACATTTTATTTTGTATTTTTATAGAAGACAGGAGAGCCATGCTTGAGGGAGACGAGAGTGGGCACTGGAAAGAAATAGACAGTAAGAATGATTATCTCGTTGTCTTTACTGACTGCCAAGACTTTTCAAGTGGATATACATTTCTCTGCCATTTTGATTTATCACCACATTAAGTATTGATATAACAGGACTGTGTTGGCAATTTCTGTAATACAGGACACCAACACTAGATGGTGGTCTAGCACCATTGCGTTATCCTTGACAGGTTGGATTCGGTACTACACTTAAGCAGTGCTTGACCTGGACTGAAATAGGTGCCCATACTCATTTTGGGTGCCAGTACTGTTTATATTTAGGTGCAGGAACTCAATACTACAGGAACACAATACTACAGGAACTCAGTACCACAGGAACACAATACTACAGGAACTCAATACTACAGGAACACAATACTATAGGAACTCAGTACTACAGGAACACAATACTACAGGAACTCAATACTACAGGAACACAATACTACAGGAACTCAATACTATAGGAACACAATACTACAGGAACTCAATACTACAGGAACTCAATACTACAGGAACTCAGTACTACAGGAACTCAATACTACAGGAACACAATACTACAGGAACTCAATACTACAGGAACTCAATACTATAGGAACACAATACTACAGGAACTCAATACTACAGGAACACAATACTACAGGAACACAATACTACAGGAACACAATACTACAGGAACTCAATACTACAGGAACTCAATACTACAGGAACTCAATACTACAGGAACTCAATACTACAAAAACACAATACTACAGGAACTCAATACTACAGGAACTCAATACTACAGGAACACAATAGTACTGGAACTCAATACTACAGGAACACAATACTACAGGAACTCAATACTACAGGAGCTCAATACTATAGGAACACAATACTACAGGAACTCAATACTACAGGAACACAATACTACAGGAACTCAATACTACAGGAACACAATACTACAGGAACTCAATACTACAGGAACACAATACTACAGGAACTCAATACTACAGGAACACAATACTACAGGACACAATACTTTTGAGCTAATATTACATCAGAGGTGCAGGAACTGAAACATTAGAACATTTGAGGTGTCGGTACCCGGTTCTGGTGAGCTCCTGCCCAAGTCAAACACTGCCCCTCAGACATTTTTTGTACCAAGTACCAACTTTACAAAGTGGACCGTATTATATTCATGCCCTGGTTTCTTTCTAGCAGTCCCCAATGTTAGAAAAGATGTGGATGGTTCTGGAGGAAGGATCAGTCTGGTAAATATGGAGCTGCTCAACCCATTGGCTCCAAATCACTTCCTCCATCTTCAACTATGTTCACATCATGATGCCTGGCTGGTGCCTAATTCGGTGACAGCCAAGGAGTTTGGACAATATTCCAACCTTTTCAAACTAGATCCTTTCGTATTTGGCTGTAAATAACAGTAAAGAATTGGAGAGGGGCCTAACTACACTAGCCCCCATGTATTTAGAGAGGGACCAGCTCAACAGTGGACAATCACATGAAGCTATCCACCGCATAGAAATATAATGAATAGAACCTTCTTGGAAGTTCTAACCCTGGCAATTTGACTGGTAAACTCATGGGTACACTCACAATGGCTACCTAGTATTGTGATTAAATCATTTTCTCTCAGCTGATGTTGGATTGTCATGGTATTGTAAAATGTTTGTTCAAATTATTCAACAAGGGAAATAGCTAACATATTCCATTTGTTTAGTGTTAGCCGCATTAGTGAACAGTCTGTGAAGATAGTGTGCAGCGAACGTAAGTGTCTGTTTTGGGTTTAAAATGCCGCAAAAAAGAATCAAGTGGCCATGTAGACTTTAGTAAGAATTGCTAGGTCATTTTCAGTTTGAATTTTGTTGCTAAAAGCCACAGTAATCCTTACAAAAAGTAGCTGTTTGATGTTTCACCATAACACTTTGGAATGTTCATTCAAATCGTTCAACTGAAGTTGTTACTCTGGTAACATGTTCGACGCAAACAGAAACCTTGTTGAACTCGCCTCTGATGTGTCTCATGCAATGGAATGTATTTTTTGGAATGTCAGTAGAGTTAACAAATCATAGCACAGATTGAAGGGTACCATTCCTGCTTTTATTCTTGGTCAAAAATATACAGGCTAAAACAGAGTTGTCACAAATCTGGGATTAGCACCATTTCTAATTACCGGTGCAACTGCTAACTACCATAGCTGGTCCCATTGTTGCAAAGAGTTATGGGATATTAGAATCCCGTTGTCTTAACCTTCATCATCTTCAACCTAGCTTTTACTTCCTGGCATGGGTACACTCAAAATGGCTGCCAGTCCACCCATTATGAAATCATTGACTTGAATGGAGATGCCCTTTCTATTCATTCTATTTCTATGATCCACCCACACACAGGCATTATTACATCATAATCATCACCTGTGGTCCATTTCTGCACAACTGAACAGAGTGCTTCTCAATGAATAATACAGGGGACAGGGGGAGAGGGGATGGGGACAGAGAGAGAGAGAGAGAGAGAGAGAGAGAGAGAGAGAGAGAGAGAGAGAGAGAGAGAGAAAGAGAGAGAGAGAAAGAGAGAGAGAGCGAGAGCGAGAGCGAGATAGAGCGAGAGAGAGAGAGAGAAAGAGAGAGAGAGAGAGAGAGCGAGAGCGAGATAGAGCGAGAGAGAGAGAGAGAGAGAAAGAGAGATCATTCCCTGCTGGGACAAAGGACACATACATTCCTAAGTACCCATCGTGCTGAAAGAGCAGTCACCAGTCTCTATGATGCTGACTGAAGTGCAGTCTACTTTACACTTTAGTTTTGGGTTTATGGAACACGTTTATGGGAGTATTGGGATTGATGTGGAGGTTTATAGAGCCATTGGATCAATGAATTTTACTGTACAGTTTGTTGTTCTGCTAGGAAACACTACATGTGTTGAAGGACTGAAAATCAACCACAGATGTTTGGATCTCATTGAACTTTATTATAATAAAATACTTCATACACATCACACCAAACATCAAACTTACAGCTGAGTTCTTCCAATGTGTGGTCACAATGTGTGTGTGCGTGTGTGTGTGTGCGTGCGTGTGTGTGGTGAGTCAATATGTCTAAGGATAATGAAAAGGGGAGGAAAGCAGTATGAATGCACACCCAAGACAGCCTGACTGAAGGTAAGGTTAAAGGCTGAGTTTCAGGCAATAATAACTCACGCACTTACAGCCAGACAGTGTCACACACACACATACACACCAAGCCAGACAGTCGCTATCACTGCCCAAACACAGATAATGAGGCAGGGTTTGAGAGACCAGATTCCCAGTCACAGAGGTGGCGGTCTATCAGTCTAACGTGTATCAGTGTATCAGTGTATCAGTGTATCAGTGGTTTTTTACTTGTCATGTTGTGTTACGCCAGAAAGAGTAGCTGCTGCTTGTGCTAAAGCTAATGTGGATTCTAATTAACTAATAAACACATTTGGAAGGTGGATTGAGAGGGCTGAATTCAATATATTTTTTCACACACCCCTTCTTCCCTCTATCTCTCTCGTTCTCTTTCACACACACGCACGCACACACACAAATACACACACACACAGGAAGGGAGCAGAACACAACTCCAGCTGAGGAAGCGGCAGGCAGCAGCTTTACTAAAGGCCATTTGAGCCACTCAGCACACCGAGTTAACACAGCACACATACACACACATACACACACACACACACACCGAGTTAACACAGCACACATACACACACATACACACACACACACACACACACCGAGTTAACACAGCACACATACACACACACACACACACACACCGAGTTAACACAGCACACATACACACACATACACACACACA
Source organism: Salmo salar (assembly GCF_965601325.2). Taxonomy (NCBI): domain Eukaryota; kingdom Metazoa; phylum Chordata; class Actinopteri; order Salmoniformes; family Salmonidae; genus Salmo; species Salmo salar. The sequence continues at coordinate 42,764,075 of NC_138304.1, read as the reverse complement.
CACACCGAGCTAACACAGCACACATACACACACACACACACACACACACACACACACACACACACACACACCGAGTTAACACAGCACACATACACACACACCGAGCAAACACAGCACACACACACACACACACACACACACACACACACACACACACACACACACACACACACACACACACATACACACACACATACACACACACACACACACACACCGAGCTAACACAGCACACATACACACACATACACACACACCGAGCTAACACAGCACGCATACACACACATACACACACATACACACACACACACACCGAGCTAACACAGCACACATACACACACATACACACACCGAGCTAACAAAGCACACATACACACACATACACACACACACACACACACACACACACACACACACACACACACACACACACACACACACACACACACACACACACACACACACACACCGGGCTAACACAGCACACTGTATAATTACACAGGCATAAAAAGAGAGGGATGGAACAGCTAAAGGAGAAGAGACTCCAGATGATTACACATTCACTCGGCTTCCTTCCCCCTCGCCGCACACACAACCTCCAATTAGAGGAGGGGAAGATGAAGACGAGGGAGCAGTCAGAGATGAAGACTCTATTTACGTCTTTCTCTCGCTCCCCTGAAGACATCCAGAGCCAGGAAGAGAGGGAATACAGGGAGAGAGAGAACATGGTGCATCCGGCCGAGATATTAAATCCGATGTCAGTCTGGGACACAGTTGCACTCATTGTTCAGTGAGCTTTTCCACAAAGTCCAACCCAGCGACAGCAATGAATGTTTATTGTGACCTTTGAAGTGGTGGGGCCTTTGGAGGGACCAGGGTAGCGGAGATGTGGGATGGGGGGGGGGGGTAGGTGGTGGGTGTGTGGGGTGTGTGTATGTTTGTACGTGCGTGTAGTCAAAGAAGGAAAGACAGCTGGTAGCCACGTGTGTGTTCACATCCACTTCTATCCAGCAGGTATTCACCCATCAACATTATAACCTTCTCTTCAACTCTATTGCGTATTGGTCAGGGCAGGCCGCGGGGCACAGTCAACGGTCGATGGTTTTTATGTGATTCATACCAAACTCACCGACAGCGTTGAATGTTCACCGAGGTGAGCAGGACCGCAGGACTGCAGTGAGAGGGAGAGCCTGGCAGCGCTGACAGATGTGCTTACTGAGGGGAGGGGAGGGGAAGGGACAGGAGAGGAGGTGGACAGGAGGGAGACAGGAAGGAGACAGGACAGGTGGGGACAGGCTAGGAGGGGGCAGGACAGGAGAGAGACAGGAAGGGACAGTACAGGAGGAGGACAGGATGTATACGGGACAGGAGGGACAGGACAGGAGGGGACAGTAGAGCAGGGGCCAGGACAAGACAGGAGGGAGATATAAGGGGACAAGACAGGAGGGAGACCGGAGGGGACAGGAAAGGAGAGAGACAGGAGGGGACAGGACAGGAGGGAGACAGGACAGGAAGGAGACAGGAGGGGACAGGAAAGGAAGGGACAGCAAGGGAGAGGACAGGCGGGAGACAGGACAGGAAGGGACAGCAGGGGACAGGAGAGAACAGCAGGAGACAGGACACACATAAATGTAAAAAACACGCAGGGCTCTATTCAATTAGAGCCTCAAGAGCCCACTTCAATAAAACCCCATTACCTGGTTTATGTGACACTGCAATATAAAATAGCATTCATCCCCACTAGAGTGAGTGAGGAACATAGAGAATGAAATGCTTTCTCTTGTTGTTTGTTGGCAAAACAGGCTAGCAACAAATCAATGATGTTTACAGCACATCTACCACAACCTTATAACCAAACATGAAGCTGAGGGGTAAGAAGGCAGGATCCGAGGCGCCTGGTCACCGACTGTTGAACAGCCCCTTAAATACAGCAGCAGAGGGTTAGTACTGCATCACAATGAACAAATGCAGATGTAATGTATATACTGTACACTCATTCATATACATTTATACAGATGCAGGCAGGGTTTGAATCGTCTGCATTGATAACTGTTGTAAAGGTGTCTAATGGTGTGTAGACAGTGTGAGACATACACTGCTGTGTGTGTTGTCTCAGGGGGTTGGGATGAAGCAAAATGTATTCCCCTTCTCCACCAATGGACAATAACATTCTATTGTTGGACTATTCTATTCTACTGCCTGCACCCCTGGACACCCTGTGTAAATTGAACGCTGGAGTTAGAATGATATTGTTGGAACCATTTTTCCGCCAGTCACAGTGCTTATAGATTTTCTGCATGGTGAACAATACGACGGACACACACTGTGCTGTCCCTGCAGTGAGACTGAGCTAGAATGTATGTGTGTTTGGTCTCCCTCTCCCTTCGCGACTGAACGCTCCCATTGTCATTGGCAGGTCATTGCTCGGTGGACAAACGACCCCTGCCAACCTCCTGGCCAGCAAGACGAACCGAGGCTGACGTCATGATGCTACATGCTAATGCGCTCATTCATCAATCTCTTTCATAGACTTAGAGTTGACGTCATGGTGGGTGCTAGCCTAGCGTGCCCACTGCTCCGGGAAACTCATTTACTGGCAGACTAACGTCATGCTAACATGCTAGTAGCTTTACCACAATGGAAGCCTGATGGACTGTATGCTAATAGACTTACAGTTTTGTTACCACACTTCACAACCTGGAGCATACGTCGTGATAGGACACTACCGTTCCAACAATGCCTTCTGGACTAATATGCTAATACAGTGATCATTCTTCCCATAGTATCTTCATTTTAGAGCAGGCTCCTTGTAGACACCCCATTCACTGACTATTATATATATATATATATATATATATATGGGCAGGATCAAGGCCTTATAATTAGACATAATAATCCATATTAGCGCACCCCCTTCTCGATCACACACACACACACACAGACACACACACACACACACCACACACACACACACACACACACACCCCCGTTGCCCCCCGTTGAGACCTGAAATAAGAAACAGACACAGGGTGGGGGAGAGAAACGGTTTCTCCATGGCAACCTCAGTGTCAGCCAGGCATTTCTTAATTCCCCGTTCAATGTCGTGCCCTCAGAGGCGGAGGGAGGACCCCTGTTCTACAGCTGAATATTGCCATTGTGTCGGGGGGGATTGTGTGTGTGTGTGTCAGTGTGTGTGTCAAGGGGGGTGATCATAGCTAACCCCTCCCGAATGAGGGGACAAGCTGCAGGCATACGAGTCACAACAATTACATAGATCAGAGGGAACACACAAACACACACATGCTTGTAAAACCATGTTGATGAAGATAGAGATAAACCTCTGAAATAACTATATAATTACACCATAGGGCAAACAGCAGGGCTCTCCTTTGCGAAGCGCTTATCGCAGTCCAACCCATGGTTTCTGGTTATTCTCTTATGAATATGATTGTGTCTCTATCTCTGCCAGTCTATACAGGACACTTTGCTTCTCAGACAGCAGAACTTTAGGGGGGGGGGGGGGGGGGGGGGGGTCAGCTGCTTGAGTAAATAAAAGCCTCTGTTTGTAACGTTGACCATCTTGGAAAAACTCCACAGCTGCCACAAATTTATATTTTATTACATTTCAGGCAGGAAGGGAGGTATTTATGTTTACTGTTCTTCGCTGGAAACGATAAATGACGGCTAAATGAACTCAAGGCATAGTGATAGTCAGGAGGATAAGCCAGTGGATCTATGCGGGTGTTATGCAAACAAAAACACTGAGGGAAAAAAACAAGAAGCAAAGGAATGTGTTACAGTATGTCTCGTTGCTGTTGAATAATGAATGCATACAGTACAGCCTTTTGTTTTATCAACAAGACATTTCAATATATGGCTATTTGCATGTTCAAGCCTTTATGCTTTAAGATGCGGTTTCACACACAGATTAAACCTAGTCGTGGACCAAAAAAAGCCAGAGATAAATGGTAGAATCTCAGTTGAAAATGATATTCCAGGACTAGGCTTAATCTGTGCCCGGGAAACCAGTCCTATGTACCTGTCCTGGGAAGAATTACCTCAGTTTGAAATGTTCTTTGCGGATTCTCCGATGGCTGATTCTTGTAGGAACCTAAAGGGAGACAGAAAGATGTGAAATAATATGAGCATTTCTGATCAAATGGGATCAAATCACGCAGTTGTTTTATATTTAAGCAATGACCATCGTCTCCACCAATGTTATGGTACATCCAAGCAGGAAGTCTTAAAAACACTTCCCTGAAGGCCAGTCAATGAAAATACAACAGGAAGCGCCACTGGTCTGTCTAGGGTGGTCTGCCGTGGGCGAAACTTTAATATATGTCCGGACAGTATGTCCAATACACTGTATACATCTATTGATAATGACTTACAGACTTACGGACCTACAGTTTGCCTGGAAGAGCCTCACTCAGACATAGTACACAACAAGCAGACATCACATCCTAAAGAAAGGAAATATAAAAACATTGGCCGCTTTTTGGATGTGGTGCTTTTTCTTTTAGTAATAGCCTCTTAAATATGCCCAATTACCCAAAACTAGATTTCCAAAAATACATTTAAAAAATAAATAACTGCATTGGCTACCCTTTTAGTATTCTCATAAGAGTCTGAAAACTGCTTTTCTGTTCTGGAGTACCTTGTTACAGCTCCTTAAATATATCCACGTATTATATACTGAACAGTTGCCTTCTTTCTTATGCACTAGGCCTATTCAGAGTGATTACATGTACTGCGGCCATTAGATACAGTACAGTGGCATAATCAGATGAGAGTGGAGAGAATGGTTCAGGGTGATGGTTGACTACCTAATGAGGGTCTGGCCTTTGTAAACATGTGGTAATGTTATTGCCTGTGGCACGCAACATGCAAGACCAGGGCCCTGTTTTAGTACTATGTACATTTCCTTCCACTATTAGGGCATTTTTTGATCATACAGAAGGGTTAGTCTCTCTATCTAGCTATCTATCGAAGGAAACAGTCTCAGTCCGTGTTATACGTCTATAATCACTAACTATAACGGAGGAGGGTCACTGCGTTCGCTCCACCGTGTGATTGGCCCTGTGACCTCTGACCTTTTTAACCCTTTAGAATGCCTGCTTTGTCCCTAGCCCCTCCATGAAAAGCCGCAGATCACCAGCTGAATGTGAATGTCCTCTTACCTGAGGCCTCTCTCCAACTCATTCTCCTCAGCAACATGAGACTCTCTATCAAACAAAAGACATCAACAGCTCCCAGAACATGGCCTGTTCAGTCTTAAGCAGTTACTAAATATGTTTCTTCTTCATTGACTGTGTGTAAGCCAGAGATGTGGATTGATAGACATATTATAGGCAAACCACACACCTGCCTCTTTCCTTATTATAGCCAAACTATCAGACTCTTGGCTCAGGTTAAAAGTAGTGCCATATATAGGGAATAGGGTGACATTTGAGATTTGAATCATCTTAGCACTGAAAACTCAGACATCTGTAGCATCTGGCTCCGGATGTGGCCAGGGTGGCAGCGAGACAGACAGAAAAGAGAACCTGACAGACAACTACTGTTCAGCTATGTCGTTTACATCCACCCAAGGCTGGCCAGAGGAAATGAAGGAATTCATGATGTTATAGAAGAGGGCCAGAAGAGAGAGGTCTCTAGGTTCAGGTTGTCTCAGGACTGAAGGTTGTCTGTGATCATAAAAGACTTCTGTGGTTGACCCTCCACAAAGGCTACTGTAATACACACACACACACACACACACACACACACACACACACACACACACACACACACACACACACACACACACACACACACACACACACACACACACACACACACACACACACACACACACACACACACACACACACACAGAGGCAGACACACAGACACACACACCACACACACACATACACACACACAGAGACAGACACACAGACACACACACACAGAGACAGACACACAGGCAGACTGGAACAACTGTAGTAATGTCTGGCTGCTAAGACTGAGATGTCATGTTATTTTGTATTACATCTGATACTCTACTGGATCATGTATATGACTCCGAAACTAACAAACACTTCAATTGGCTGTTTAGCTGATGATTAGTCTTTTCTACATGTAAATTGAGATGTAGGCCTAAATGATTTTCTACTTTAAACCTCCTTTGCGACATTATGGATATTGATGTGCTATACAAAGCTGTTGATAATGATTCTCTTAGCTGAGGGAGTATGGGGCTGATAGAGTAACCAGACCGTTACGTACACAGTGTTATTTCCCAGTCTCTCTCACCACTAACTCACCACTAACAACCACAAGACAACAAAACAATAGCAAGGGCTCACTGCGGAGAATCTCCAGTAAAGGACATCTGCTTTGTGCCCAACAGAAAACCAGGCAGAATTTCATCTAGCATTCTAAAGGCTAAATGCTACGTACAATTATTTCACTCTCTATCTATCACACGCACACACACACGCACACACACGCACGCACGCACACACACACATGCACACACATGCATGCACACACATGCATGCACACACACACACACACACACACACACACACACACACACACACACACACACACACACACATGCACACACATACACGCACGCACGCACACGCACACACACACACACACACACTCACACACATGGGACACAAACACACACAAGGCTTGTTAAATGGGGAAGCGGGAAAGGGGCCATTTGTTCTACAAGCTCTACAAGGAGGCTGCCATTGTAAAAAGGAGTGGCTGCAAGACCCTGTTTCCTTTTATCCTTCTCCTCAAGGCAATCCCTTTGTCTGGAAGAGGATGGAGGAACCGTGGGCCGCCGCGCTACGCTGGTCAAAGACCCAGGAACTATTACCCCTACCAGCACAATGGACGTAAATAACAGCAGGAGAGGAACGAGGGAAAGGTGTGTGTGTGTGTGTGTGTGTGTGTGTGTGTGTGTGTGTGTGTGTGTGTGTGTGTGTGTGTGTGTGTGTGTGTGGGGGGGGGGGAAGCAAGAAGCGCTGGAGAGGGAGGAGCTTGTGAAATAAAATCTGTTATTAAATCTAAAATGTATGTTAGGAGGAAAGGTTAGGTGAGAGAGAGAGAGAGAGAGAGAGAGAGAGAGAGAGAGCGTTTTATTCCATGTAAACCATGTAGTCAGTATGGAGTGACAACGAATGCTACAGGAGCTTCAGATTCAGGACTATGGCCAGCTGTATTTTAAAGGATTTCTTAATGTAAAGAAAAGCATTTTGTGTTGCTTATGAATGCCCAAAAGTAACTTTTTTCACAGTAGAAATGCACCCTTCTTGACCAAAGTAATATCTCTCTCTCTTTCTCTCTTTCTCTCAGACACACCCACACACACGTACTCTCTCTCTAGTTATGAGTGTCACTGAGGACATTGAGAGTGAAAGAAGGGAGTCAAATGTTTTTCTTCTTTCGTTTCTACACTCACTTTCCTGGCAGCTCAGCAGCACCAGAGGGGTTTGTGAAACTAGGAGGGGCGAGGCTCCTCCCTCAACCACCAACTGAATGTAAAGCTTTACAGTGTATAACTTACAGACAGCTATGTCTTGGCTACGATACTGTACTGTAACACCTCATAAAGTAACATACAGACGGAGCTATGCAGTAAGGAAAATGAGACAAATAAGGACGAAAGGGACGAATGGGGGCGAATGGGGGTGAATGGGGGCATACAAGATAGTTCTACTACTGGAATGAAACCAATAGGATCTATAAGCTTACTGCTTAACAGAATCATAGAAGGTCTAGGAATATAAAAATGTCAAAATATGTAGACATATGGAGTATCACTTGATTTGATAGACAAGAGGCTTTCAAACGGATCCAGACGGGATATTCAATATATCCATTAAGCTGCTAATATACTTCGTATAAGTGAACAGGGAGAATTAGGGCAAGTGACTTAACAAGGACTAAAACGCCATCTAAAAGGTTCTAGAGTTCATTTCACAGCAGACAGAACCGCTCCTGTCTTCTGGTTCCCCCCTCTACTCCAGCAGGAAGCGAGGACCCAAGTTTATTTTTGAATCTTCCACAAAGAATGCCTGTCATTTCCTGCCGTTCCTGCTTCTATATGCAACCCCCAGTTTCTTTTGGAACAATGGGAGTGATTCCAAAACTTCCAAAAGGAATTTTCCCCAATGGTGACAGTATGGTATAGACTCTGATTCCATAATGCATTATAATAGTCAATACTGACAGGGTTTGTAGCTGGCCCATTTTAATTCAGACATTTCCTCAGAGATGCTTGTCTGGTAACTTTAAAGACAGCACGAGGAGGGGATACTCATTCATTATTAAATGAATGAGTATCCTGCGGAGATGATGATGGTAAAGACAGAAACACAGGCCTGCCTTGAATCTCCATGTCCTAACCAATCAGCAGCTCTATGTTCCTTTATTTCACAAGCTGCACATTGGTGGCTCAAGTTTGCTGTGAAAATAACTCTCTACCTTTCCACCATTTTGCCTCTACTGCATTCCTGCTATCTGTTTTTGATGAATTAACCAGACTTGTCGTGTCCATCAGTTCATTCAGTGTTATAGAGTTCACCATAAGGTGTCAAGGGGAATGAAAGGTGACTCTCACACACTGCATCATTTTTAGAGAGCAGATGCTTTTAGACACAACTTGGCCACTCGAATTCCACCAGGTGAGAGGTGAGAGGTGAGAGGGGTGAGGGGTCGTGAGGTGAGAGGGTCTGTGGGGTCAGTGTGTGTGTGTGGGGGGCGGGGGGGGGGGGTAATTTGGTGGGGGAGTTACCTTTAACCTCCTTATGATGGGTCACCGGGCCCTGGGGGATAGCCAGGTCTTACCTGTTATACGGGTCGTCTGTCAAATCAATTTAGGAGGCTCTCACGCGCGGGCACGCACAGAGTTTGAAAGTGAGTAACTAACTTCATTTTTCAGTTATGTGAGATATTCCATTTTCATACTGACCTTGACTGCTTTACAACAAAGGGTCAAAGGTACCAAAGGTCAAAGGTTAAATGCCACAATCTAACCAATCCGCTCCTGGGAACCAGAGCGATGACACAGGAGGGACACCTGGCTAGCTGTAGGGGTAGACCTGAAAGTGACCTCAGTCCATTGGCTAAACAAGAGGTAATAGTTCAGAGGTGACACAGTAATCTATACTGAGGAGAAGGCTAAAGCCCAGGGCACAGTGCAGAGCTTCTTTCATTACCTCATTCATTTAACCCTTAAACCCCCTTTAAACATTCCAACTACTATTAGTCATGTTAGGCCTCAGATAGAGACGGTTGTGAAGTTATAAAATAATAATAATTTGATAGATTCATTCCGTGGTTGCCTTTTATACAATAGTTATAGCAACCATCTCTGGTACTGAAATATCTCATTTTTTAATACTCGATATACTCTCCCTGTTTCACTCTAGAGGGATGGTGCAAATACATAAAGGATGAGACCAGCTCATTGCCTCTGGCTGCTTCAATGCTGGAGGTAGAGACGAGTACAGTACATTATTCTCCATGGAGCTTCCTGTTGTTTTTCTATTTCATCCAGATGACAGGTGACTAGGTGACGATGGATGACAAATTTGATCATATGTTTAAACTATTTGGTTTGGGGTAGAAAGCCCAACGAGGAGGAAGTGTGCGTTTCATATCCTTCCTCTTCCTGTGGACAGACGCCCCGGCACGTGGGGTAAGGAGGGGGATGTCTTCAATCATGTGATCATGTGCTGGTGAAGCAATTGATGACTAGCATGATCACGTTAGCAAATTAAAACTGCACTGAAAGTATATAAGGCTTCATGAAATTTATGACCAAAAAAAATATATGTTTTTCAAGATATAATTAATTAATCTATGTAGTTCAGTTGTTTTGATGTGATTCTATCCAAAAATAAATACATGACGGTGATCCGGATAAGGATGTAATTTTCCTACAAATAAAAGGGTTTATATTCATTCTGAATATTCATTGACAGTTTGATGGACTGTCTCAGCCTGTCAAATTCCCTCAGTTCTCTACTCTTGCTGTTGTGAATAGAAAATGCCCATTCCAGTTCTCTACTGTTGTGACTAGAGAATGCCCATTCCAGTTCTCTACTGTTGTGACTAGAGAATGCCCATTCCAGTTCTCTACTGTTGTGACTAGAGAATGCCCATTCCAGTTCTGTACTGTTGTGACTAGAGAAGGCCTATTCCAGTTCTCTACTGTTGTGACTAGAGAAGGCCCATTCCAGTTCTCTACTGTTGTGACTAGAGAAGGCCTATTCCAGTTCTCTACTGTTGTGACTAGAGAAGGCCCATTCCAGTTCTCTACTGTTGTGACTAGAGAAGGCCCATTCCAGTTCTGTACTGTTGTGACTAGAGAAGGCCCATTCCAGTTCTCTACTGTTGTGACTAGAGAAGGCCTATTCCAGTTCTCTACTGTTGTGACTAGAGAAGGCCCATTCCAGTTCTGTACTGTTGTGACTAGAGAAGGCCCATTCCAGTTCTGTACTGTTGTGACTAGAGAATGCCCATTCCAGTTCTCTACTGTTGTGACTAGAGAAGGCCCATTCCAGTTCTGTACTGTTGTGACTAGAGAATGCCCATTCCAGTTCTCTACTGTTGTGACTAGAGAATGTCCATTCCAACCCAGCACACATACTGGGCCTATATACTGTGAGAAGAAATGATGTTGATCCATCGTTTGCCACAGGTGGAAGAGATAAGCCAGAACACATCTGCCTCCCCCCCTCTTCAGGAGAAAGACAGGGTGGGGTTATTTCATCCACATTTCAAATGTAAACCTTTTATATAAAATATCCTGCCTGTTTAAAACCATTTCCTCCCAAAGCAAAGCTACCTCCCCCTCATGTTGGCAGATCCACAGACACTCACTCACACACGCACACACACACACTCCTCTACATCTTGAATGATTAGGATGTCCTGCTCTGTCGTTCCTGGGCAGACAACAGAGGACGCGAAAATGAATTAAGTGTAATTTAGCCCTGTGAGGAGAGCCTAAATCCTAATGACCATAATACCACCACCAGCACTGCACGTAGTAATAGACAGCATTTGTGTACTATTCTGTACTATGCTTACCTACTGCTAAAAATACTCCATAATTGTCATTATTTGTAGTATGCTGTCATCAATAGAATAGCCATTACAACAACAACAAAAAAGATATTGGCTTGCGTGAATTTGTTCATAAAAGTTTGGGCACTCTGTGCAAACATTCTTCACATTACAGGATCTTGCTACCACGAAGCATCTCCAGATGGCAGAAGAATTTATGAAGATTGCCTCATTAACCTTAAGGCACTTTGGGGCTTGGCACTGTGAATGCAGGCAGAGAGAGAGTGAGAGATAAAGAGAGAGAGGAGCCTCAGCATCAAGCATGGTAGGCAGTGGAGTAGTCTGGAGCCATGGGGTTTCAGATAGAAAATGCATCTAAATACTTCATTTGAGTCCAGATTTATAGCTTAAAATTCAAATTTCTGAGACATTAATGGATTGGAAAGTATTTATATAACATTTAAATAAAAGGCAATTTATTCATTTCTATCTGCATTTTAAAGCGATTACAGACAGATGTTAACAGAACGGTAGCCTAATAACCCGTAGCATATCAGTTAAAATCCCACAATTAGTGCGCAACATGGGTCCTATCTGTCCTCCAATCTCAAAAACTTCAGGGGACAAGCTCTCCCCGTTGTGAGTGAGCAATTTGTCAACTGCAATCATTCATGACAGTCTTATGCTACCCGAAGGCTCTTCTTTGATTTGATATAACTCTAAACACATGATTTTATATGAGGACCTGACTGAGTCTGCGCAGGTGTGCCCGCAGCGCCATCGTTCCGCGCCCTGTTCCGTTGACAACTCGACGCGCCAGCTAGAGAACATTGCGTGCGGAGCTGTGACTGTGCGGTAACGGGGGGAGGGGGACGCGGTAGACACTGCTTTCAGACACACGGAGGGAGGAAGGCTCTGTTGATCGTTAGTCTGGGATTCAGGTGTCTCTCTCCTCGACTCGGCTGGGCTGTGGTTGGTCGGGGGAGGTGTACTGACATAAACAAAGATGGTGTAAACCCCATTGTCCAGACCATGAGGCTCTGTTTAGGTTTGCTTCATTATATCCCTGATAAACTCTAGTTTAGGTTATGGATGTTATGGCTACTTTAAATCCAATGCCCATTGTGCCAGACAGGTTTAATCTGACTGGTTCCAGGGTTCACACCCTGATTAAAATGCTGCGGTTTCTCCTGCAATTGCAACCCGTACTTTGAGACGAAAAAAATACAGAAACAAAGGTTGATGTTTAAATGCATTGATTTCTTGGATTATATTCAACCCAAACAAAAAGAGAAAAACTTTCACATATAGGCCTATAGGCTGATCCTCAACTTTCCGTAAAAATTGCATTGGTCGATGTACGCAGATATGCCAGAAATAATCTTTACACAATATGCTAGATAGTGAACAATTATTCTAACATTTAGACTAGGTAGCATAGGCTCCATACTCTCAGAAAAACACATTTTCTTTAGGCAGGTTGGAAGGATTCACGTGCGCTGATGTAATTTAGAGATGTTCTTTACAGCCACCAATAATAGGAGCTCGAGCGTGCCGATCCTGGGCGGGCGGATACGCACCCTTCTTGAGTTTAGCGCACTTATTAATTTATTAAAGGAAGTGCTAAACCAACGAGTTTCCCCACTGGTTAACGGTTAAATCATATCAACCGATAGTTTAATTGTATTGATACTAATTTTCTCTCAATACAATTGTAGTCTAATTCAGAGAAGGTGAGCAAACCCAAACTATTCAGCATCCATGGTAAACAATAGCATACATTGGGTTATATTATTTTTGGGGTTTATAAACAAATATAAAATATGCTACATCATTTGGAATATGTTTTTCCTTTTCAATCGAAACATGCATATTCATTTCCTTGAAAATAAACAAAAACGGAATAATTTAGGCACCAAATAAATTATTGCTATACTTACGAATCATTTCCATTCCTGCAAAGAGGCAGGATTAAAGCTCCTAATAAAAAAACGGTGTTATTTGATAATGAGCATCAATTTTTCAACTGTAGACGGAATCCTTGAAGACTGCCACAGTGGCATTCTCACCGCAACCCATCGCGTTGAATCTCTCTGTGCTGCCCACGTCTGAATCGAAGTCCACCCCATCTGTTGAGACAAGAGGGAGGGAATTCAGGTCACATGGTACACTAGCACTGTCCTGGTTGGCTAGAACACTATAGTGGGATGAAATGTCTGGTGTTCATTGGACGAGCGGGGGGGAAGGAGGAGGAAGGGGGGGGGGGCACATAGTGGATAAATAATTCGTGGAGAAAAATGGGGTGGGGTAATGAAGATATATTGATAGAATGGAAACATATAATGTAGAATATATGATACATTGATAGAATGGAAACATAGAATGTAGAATATATGATATATTGATAGAATGGAAACACAGTATGGATAGTATATGATATATTGATAGAATGGAAACATATAATGGAGAACATATGATATATTAATAGAATGGAGAATACATGACATAGTGATAGAATGGAAACATAGAAAGGAGAATATATGATATATTGATAGAATGGAGAATATATGATATATTGATAGATTGGAAACATGTAATAGAGAATATATGATACATTGATAGAATGGAAACATAGAATGGAGAATATATGATATATTGATAGAATGGAGAATATATGATATATTGATAGATTGGAAACATGTAATAGAGAATATATGATACATTAACAGAATGAAAACATAGAATGGGCAATAAATGATATATTGATAGAATGTAAACATGCTATTGATAATACATGATATATTCGAGAATATTTGATATATTGATAGAATGGACATTATATTACGTATTGATAGAATGGAAACACAGTATGGATCAGTTTATGATATATTGATAGAATGGAAACATATAATGGAGAGTATATGATATATTGATAGAATGGAAACACAGAATGGAGAATATATAATGTATTGATAGAATGGGAACATAGAATGGAGAATATATAATGTATTGATAGAATGGGAACATAGAATGGAGAATATATAATGTATTGATAGAATGGGAACATAGAATGGAGAATATATAATGTATTGATAGAATGGGAACATAGAATGGAGAATATATGATATATTGATAGAATGGACATTATATTATGTATTGATAGAATGGAAACACAGTATGGATAGTATATGATATATTGATAGAATGGAAACATATAATGGAGAACATATGATATATTAATAGAATGGAGAATACATGACATAGTGATAGAATGGAAACATAGAAAGGAGAATATATGATATATTGATAGATTGGAAACATGTAATAGAGAATATATGATACATTGATAGAATGGAAACATAGAATGGAGAATATATGATATATTGATAGAATGGGCAATAAATGATATATTGATAGAATGTAAACATGCTATTGATAATACATGATATATTGGAGAATATATGATATATTGATAGAATGGACATTATATTACGTATTGATAGAATGGAAACACAGTATGGATAGTTTATGATATATTGATAGAATGGAAACATATAATGGAGAGTATATGATATATTGATAGAATGGAAACATATAATGGAGAATATATGATATATTAACAGAATGAAAACAGAATGGAGAATAAATGATATGACAGAATGGAAACATATAATGGAGAATATATTATATATTGATAGAATGGAAACATAGAACGGAGAATATATGATATATTGAAATAATGGAGAATATATGACATATTGATAGAATGGAGAATATATGATACATTGATAGAATGGAAACATAGAATGGAAAATATGATATGATATATTAACAGAATAAAAACATAGAATGGAGAATAAATGATATATTGATAGAATGGGAACAGAATGGAAAATATATGATATATTGATAGAATGTAGAATATATGATACATTGATAGAATGGAAACAGAATGGTGAATGTATGATGTATTGATTGAAATGAGAATATGATATATTGATAAAATGGAAACAGAGAATGGAGAATATATGATGTATTCATAGAAGGAAGAATATGTGATGTATTGATAGGATGGAGAATATATGATATATTGATTGAATGGAGAATATATGATGTGTTGATAGAATGGGAACAGAATGGAGAATAGATGATATTGTAACGGTTGTCGTCGGGAATAGAGGACCAAAACGCAGCAGGAATGTGGATGCTCATCTTGTTATTTATTTTAACTAAAGAGAACACCAAAATAAAAATAAATGCACAAACAACAAAACAGTCTTGTCAGGCACACAGGCAAAACAAGAAACAATCTCCCACAAACACTTAACCAAACACATACCCATATATAGGACTCTCAATCAGAGGCAACTAGAAAACACCTGCCTCCAATTGAGAGTCCAACCCCAATAAACTAGACATAGAAATACAAAATACTAGAGACCACAGAAATACAAACCTAGAACATAACCCCCAAAACCCAGAACTAACTAAACCAACACCCTACTAAATAAATCACCACCCCGAACCACAAACCAAATACCCTCTGCCATGTCCTGACCAAACTACAATAACAAATAACTATTATACTGGTCAGGACGTGACAGTACCCCCCCCCCCCTAAAGGTGCAGACCCCGGATGCACCTCATAAAAAAAAAAACAACAACAAAAAATCCCCCTAAACTAAAGGGAGGGAAGGGAGGGTGGCTGCCGTCACCGACGGCACTTGTGCTACACCCCCCCTCCCCAACCCACCTATACAGGAGGTGGTTCTGGCTCTGTCCTCCAGAATGCAGACAGACTTGCTCAGTTTCGGTCCGTAGGCAGACCTCTTCCGTTCCACACTGTAGGCAGACTCATTCGATACACAGTTAATCATCTTTAGCTCCGGATTGTTAACAGACTTACTCAGTTCCGGGTTGCTGATCGACCCCTTCGGTTCCGGGTTGCAGGCAGACCCCCTCGGTTCCGGGTTCCGGACTGCACACTGTTGCCGGATACTCTGGACTGCACACTGTTGCCGGATACTCTGGACTGCACACTGTTGCCGGATACTCTGGACTGCACACTGTTGCCGGATACTCTGGACTGCACACTGTTGCCGAACTCTCGAGGCTGGGCTGACACACTGGAAGCCTGATGCGTGGTACTGGTACTGAATGTGCCAGTCTGGGGACACGCACCTCAGGGCTAGTGCGGGGAGCGGGAACAGGCCGAGTCGGACTGGGTTGACGCACTGGAAGCCTGATGCGTGGTGCTGGTACTGGAGGTATCAGCCTGGGAACACGCACCTCAGGGCTAGTGCGGGGAGTGGGAACAGGACGAGTTGGACTGGGCTGACGCACTGGACCGTAGAGGCTTACTGGCGGTCTCGAGCGCAGAACTGGCATCGCTCTTACTGGCTGGATGCCCACTTCCCCCTGGCAAATGCGGGGCGAGGTACTGCACGTACCGGCCTAAAAATACTTGGCCTCGCCATAGTACCCATTACCCCGAAGCACGGGACCTGTCCAGTCACTGGTTGCCCAAAAAAGGTACGGGGATTTGGCCTGGGGCTCACTCCTCGCCCAGCCAAACTACCCGTGTGCCCCCCCCCCCAAAAAAAAAATCTTGGGGCTGCCTCTCGGGCTCCCTTAAATCCTCCACAGCCCTGGAAATGCCTCTCCTCAACTCTGCCCATGTCTCCTTTTCCCGACAGTCCATATCATATTCCCATCGCTCCCTTCTCCGCTGCTTGGTCCTTTTGTGGTGGGAGATTCTGTAACGGTTGTCGTCGGGAATAGAGGACCAAAACACAGCAGGAATGTGGATGCTCATCTTGTTATTTATTTTAACTAAAGAGAACACCAAAATAACAAAACGAAAAACCGCACAAACAACAAAACAGTCTTGTCATGCACACAGGCAAAACAAGAAACAATCTCCCACAAACACTTAACCAAACACATACCCATATATAGGACTCGCAATCAGAGGCAACAAGAAAACACCTGCCTCCAATTGAGAGTCCAACCCCAATAAACTAGACATAGAAATACAAAAGACTAGAGACCACATAGAAATACAAACCTAGAACATAACCCCAAAAACCCGGAACTAACTAAACCAACACCCTACTAAATAAATCACCACCCCGAACCACATAAACAAAATACCCTCTGCCATGTCCTGACCAAACTACAATAACAAATAACCCTTATACTGGTCAGGATGGTGAATAATAATGTATTGATAGAATGGAAACATAGAATGGAGAATATATAATGCATTGATAGAATGGAAACATAGAATGGAGAATATATAATGTATTATTAGAATGGGAACATAGAATGGAGAATATATAATGTATTGATAGAATGGAAACATAGAATGGAAAATATATGATATATTGATAGAATGGAAACATGGAATGGAGAATAATAATGTATTGATAGAATGGGAACATAGAATGGAGAATATATAATGTATTGATAGAATGGAAACATAGAATGGAAAATATATGATATATTGATAGAATGGAAACATAGAATGTAGAATATATGATACATTGATAGAATGGACACATAGAATGGTGAATATATGATGTATTGATTGAATGGAGAATATATGATGTATTGATGGAATGGAACATTGAATGGAGAATATATGATATATTGATAGAATGGAGAATATATGATGTGTTGATAGAATGGACACATAGAATGGTGAATGTATGATGTATTGATTGAAATAAGAATATATGATATATTGATAGAATGGAAACATAGAATGGAGAATATATGATATATTGATAAAATGGAAACAGAGAATGGAGAATATATGATATATTAATAGAATGGAGAATATATGATGTATTCATAGAAGGAAGAATATATGATGTATTGATAGAATGGAGAATATGTGATGTATTGATAGAATGGAGAATATATGATGTATTGATAGAATGGAGAATATATGATGTATTGATAGAATGGAGAATATATGATGTATTCATAGAAGGAAGAATATATG
Organism: Salmo salar; assembly: GCF_965601325.2. Lineage (NCBI taxonomy): Eukaryota > Metazoa > Chordata > Actinopteri > Salmoniformes > Salmonidae > Salmo > Salmo salar. The sequence goes on along the minus strand of NC_138304.1, from coordinate 42,745,987 downwards.
ATATATTGATAGAAGGGAGAATATGTGATGTATTGATAGAATGGAAACATAGGATGGGGAATATATGATATATTGACATAATGGAGAATATATGATATATTGATAGAATGGAGAATATATGATGTATTGATAGAATGGAAACATAGAATGGAGAATATATGATGTATTGATTGAATGGAGAATATATGATGTATTGATAGAATGGAACATTGAATGGAGAATATATGATATATTGATAGAATGGAGAATATATGATGTGTTGATAGAATGGAAACAGAATGGAGAATATATAATGTATTGATAGAATGGAAACATAGAATGGCGTATATATAATGTATTTATAGAATGGAAACATAGAATGGAGAATATATAATGCATTGATAGAATGGGAACATAAAATGGAGAATATATAATGTATTGATAGAATGGAAACATAGAATGGCGTATATAATGTATTTATAGAATGGAAACATAGAATGGAGAATATATAATGCATTGATAGAATATAAACATTGAATGGAGTATATATAATATATTGATAGAATGGGAACATAGAATGGAGAATATATGATATATTGATAGAATGGAAACAGAATGGAAAATATATAACGTATTGATAGAATGGGAGTATTGAATGGAGTATATGTGATATTTTGATAGAATTGAAACATAGAATGGAGATTATATAATGTATTGATAGAATGGAAACATAGAATAGAGAATATATAATGTATTGATAGAATGGGAACATAGAATGGAGAATATATAATATATTGACAGAATGGAAACTGTATAGTGTATTGATATAATGGGAATGGCGTATATATATTTACATTTTAGTCATTTAGCAGACGCTCTTATCCAGAGCGACTTACAGTAGTGAATGCATACATTTCATACATTTTCTTTTTCTGTACTGGTCCCCCGTGGGAATCAAACCCACAACCCTGGCGTTGCAAACACCATGCTCTCCCAACTGAGCTACACGGGATATATTATGTATTTATAGAATGGAAACATAGAATGGAGAATAAATAATGTATTTATAGAATGGAAACATAGAATGGAGAATAAATAATGTATTTATAGAATGGAAACATAGAATTGCGCATATATATATCATGTATTTATAGAATGGAAACATAGAATGGAGAATATATAATGTATCGATAGAATGGAAACATAGAATGGAGAATATATAATGTATTGATGGAATGGGAACATCGAGTGGAGTATATATATATATACTGTATTGATAGAATGGGAACATAGAATGGAGAATATATAATGTATTGATAGAATGGAATTTTAGGATGGAGAATATATAATGTATTGATAGAATTGAAACATAGAATGGAGAATATATAATGTATTGATAGAATGGGAACATAGAATGGAGAATATATAATGTATTGATAGAATTGAAACATAGAATGGAGAATATATCATGTATTGATAGAATGGGAACATAGAATGGAGAATATATAATGTATTGATAGAATAGAATTTTAGGATGGAGAAAATATAATGTATTGATAGAATGGGAACATAGAATGGAGAATATATAATGTATTGATATAATAGAATTTTAGGATGGAGAAAATATAATGTATTGATAGAATGGGAACATAGAATGGAGTATACATGAATGTAGTAATGAATCACGAGAATCTGCAAGATGTTGGTCTTCTTAATCAATTTATTTACATGATTCCTTTCTAAATATCAACACATCTTCATCAATCCCAGGATATAATCCCAGTGGATATCTTTCATGTGATTTACGTGAGACAAAAGATTATGGTAATCAAAGTCTATACTGACCAAAATATAAACTGAAGAATTGCAATATTTTGCTTAATTTCTATGGAGAAATTAAAAGACGAGATTAATGTATTTTGTGTTAATCAGGATGTAGACTTCTAGAACGCCTGCATTAATAGGCCTACAGTAATACAATATATTAAGACAGAAAATAAAGTCAGGATGTTGAAATGTATTAACTGTTGACTCAGTATTTCAGTGTTTTGCACCAGTTGTGTCAAAATGATGTGCAGTGTGTATGTGGATGTGTGTGAGTGTGCAAGGATAATGTGTGTTTATAGCAAAGTGGTGGGAAATGGTGCATGGATAATTCCGACTTCAGATCCTCCAGGGCTCTGAGTACTCGGCCGAATCGATACTCCTCAAAGCATTCTCATGTTACCTCTCAGCACTGTTATGACGCGTGACTTTGACAGGATCAAGGGTGAAGGGGCTATGAAGGACTGTGACATATGGTATTTTCTTCTCAGCTTTTGTTTGCTATTTGTGAGGTGAGGGTGGATGCAAACTGTTTTTCTGACTCTGAAAGTATCTCTCATTCACTTGCTCCATCTCTCTCTCTCTCTGCCGCTCACACGCGCACACACTCACACACACACACACACACACACACACACACACACACACACACACACACACACACACACACACACACACACACACACACACACACACACACACACACACACACACACACACACACACACACACACACACACACATTACTGTTGAATAGCCTGCTAAGTGTAAATAGGTTGGGGAGATAGCTATAAAATGTACAGAGATAATCCTACAGTAATAACCTCCTTGGGGTCTCTGTAGCTAAAACGCTACTTTCACTGTGGTAGCCATGGTGATCCAACACATTTCAACACATTTCTCCACACTCTGCAACAGCAGTCTGTCTGTATTGCACCCTGTACTTATGACTTGAAGCTATAGGTTTTATTTGCATTTGATTGAATACCATAACATTTTGTTTATCACTGTAAATTGAAGTTTAAATCTGTTAGATCAGAAATCTGTTAGGAAAATGCATTCATTTCAGTAAGCTACTGTAACATAGTCTCATATAAAACTGATGAAACATCACGCAAGGTAGAAGTGTCATCTGAAGAAGGCATACAGTGCATTTCCTCCTCCCATCATTATCTCCTGTGTAAATGTGTAGGGGAATATGCATAATTCATGGTAATGATGATGCTCTCAGAGGTAGAAACCTAGATTTGTTCTGTCTAATTTTAGATCAAGGTAAAGAAAAAGCCTTGGTTATTTTTCCTCTAAACCTCTAGTCTTTCTTTCATTTCACTTTCAGAACTTTCAGTCTTTATTCTCATGTGTGTGTGCTGGTGTCCATGTGTGTGTGCTTGTGCTTGTGTCCATGTGTATGTGCTTGTGTCTGTGTGTGTGTGTGCTTGAGTCTGTGTGTGTGTGTGTGTGTGTGTGTGTGTGTGTGTGTGTGTGTGTGTGTGTGTGTGTGTGTGTGTGTGTGTGTGTGTGTGTGTGTGTGTGTGTGTGTGTGTGTGGCGTGTATGTGTGTGTGTGCATGTGCATGCCTCTATGCATGTGTGTTTGAGTTTGTACAAAGACTAGAGAAGAGATTGATGCATCTTCAATCACTTTAGTTTATTACTGTCATTAAGATCCATATATGTTGACTGTTTCTCCCAGCTTCCCTTGTCACTGATTCATACGCACCGGGGTGTATGTCTGTCTGATGTGCTAACGTAGATTTCCATGGCAACGTATTAATCCCAGGGATTTAACCATATCGGTGCCATACCAGCACTAAGTAAGATCCAGGGATTTAACCATATCGGTGCCATACCAGCACTAAGTAAGATCCAGGGATTTAACTTTTTCAGTGCCATACCAGCACTAAGTAAGATCCAGGGATTTAACTTTTTCTGTGCCATACCAGCACTAAGTAAGATTCAGGGATTTAACTTTTTCAGTGCCATACCAGCACTAAGTAAGATCCAGGGATTTAACTTTTTCTGTGCCATACCAGCATTAAGTAAGAAATTATGATAATGTAAGAAGTGATGAAACGTATTGTACCTCCTCATGAGGATGAAGCCAAGTTGATGAAGAATCCACTCAGCATAAGCTGTTAGGGCGAAACTGTATGTCAGCTGTCATTTTTAGTAATACAATATTTGAGGATGATGATGAATGGCAGGAATGGTAACTAAGTCTGCTGGACTTTAGGTGGCAGAGAGTGAAGTGGAATCCATCTAAGAAATATACAGTGCCTTCAGAATGTATTCATACCCCAGGACTTATTCCACATTTTGTTATGTTACAGCCTGAATTCAAAATTGATTAAAAAATAATAATAATTCACCCATCTACGCACAATACCCCATAATGACACTTTGGGGGAGATTTTGCCTGTGCTCAGCTCCATTCCGTTTATTTTTTATCCTGAAAAACAACCCAGTCCTTAACAATTACGAGCATACCCATAACCCATACCCCAAATCCGTAAACACAGGCACCCTTATAGATATCATCCTAAGCAACTTGCCCTCCAAATACACCTCTGCGGTTTTCAACCAAGATCTCAGCGATTACTGCCTCATTGCTTGCATCCGTAATGGGTCTGCGGTCAAACGACCACCCCTCCTCATTGTCAAACGCTCCCTAAAACACTTCAGCGAGCAGGCCTTTCTAATCGACCTGGCTTGGGTATCCTGGAAGGATATTGACCTCATCCCGTCAGTAGAGGATGCCTAGTTATTCTTTAAAAATGCCTTCCTCTCCATCTTAAATAAGCATGCCCCGTTCAAAAAATTTAGAACCAGGAACAGATATAGCCCTTGGTTCTGTCCAGACCTGACTGCCCTTAACCAACACAAAAACATCCTGTGGCGTTCTGCATTAGCATCGAATAGTCCCCGTGATATGCAACTTTTCAGGGAAGTTAGGAACCAATATACACAGGCAGTTAGGAAAGCTAAGGCTAGCTTTTTCAAGCAGAATTTTTCATCCTGTTGCACAAACTCAAAAAGTTCTGAGACACTGTAAAGTCCATGGAGAATAAGAGCACCTCCTCCCAGCTGCCCACTGCTCTGAGGCTAGGAAACACTGTAAATAGCCCACCGATAAATCCACTATTACTGAGAATTTCAATAAGCATTTTTCTACGGCTGGCCATGTTTCCACCTGGCTACCCCTACCCCGATCAACAGCCCTGCACCCCCCACAGCAACTTGCCCAAGCCTCCCCCATTTCTCCTACACCCAAATCCAGATAGCTGATGTTCTGAAAGAGCTGCAAAATCTGGACCCCTACAAATCAGCCAGGCTAGACAATCTGGACCCTCTCTTTCTAAAATGATCTGCCAAAATTGTTGCAACCCCTATTACTAGCCTGTTCAACCGCTCTTTCGTATCGTCTGAGATTCCCAAAGATTGGAAAGCTGCCGCGGTCATCACCCTCTTCAAAGGGGGAGACACTCTAGACCCAAACTGCTATAGACCTATATCTATCCTACCCTGCCTTTCTAAGGTCTTTGAAAGCCAAGTTAACAAACAGATTACCGACCATTTCGAATCCCACCGTACCTTCTCCGCTATGCAATCTGGTTTCAGAGCTGGTCATGGGTGCACCTCAGCCACGCTCAAGGTCCTAAACGATATCATAACCGCCATCGATAAGAGACATTACTGTGCAGCCGTATTCATCGACCTGGCCAAGGCTTTCGACTCTGTCAATCACCACATTCTTATTGGCAGACTCAACAGCCTTGGTTTCTCAAATGATTACCTCGCCTGGTTCACCAACTACTTCTCTGATAGAGTTCAGTGTGTCAAATCGGAGGGCCTGTTGTCCGGACCTCTGGCAGTCTCTATGGGGCTGCCACAGGGTTCAATTCTCGGGCCGACTCTCTTCTCTGCATACATCAATGATGTCACTCTTGCTGCTGGTGATTCTCTGATCCACCTCTACGCAGACGACACCATTCTGTATACTTCTGGCCCCTCTTTGGACACTGTGTTAACTAACCTCCAGACGAGTTTCAATGCCATACAACTCTCCTTCCGTGGCCTCCAACTGCTCTTAGATGCAAGTAAAACCAAATACATGCTATTCAACGGATCGCTGCCCGTACCTGCCCGCCCGTCCAGCATCACTACTCTGGACGGTTCTGACTTAGAATATGTGGACAACTACAAATACCTAGGTGTCTGGTTAGACTGTAAACTCTCCTTCCAGACTCACATTAAGCATCTCCAATCCAAAATTAAATCTAGAATCGGCTTCCTATTTCGCAACAAAGCATCCTTCACTCATGCTGCCAAATATACCCTCATAAAACTGACCATCTTACCGATCCTCGACTTTGGCGATGTCATTTACAAAATAGCCTCCAACACTCTACTCAACAAATTGGATGTAGTCTATCACAGTGCCATCTGTTTTGTCACCAAAGCAAAAATCACTGAAGCTGGAGACTCATATCTCCCTCACTAGCTTTAAGCACCAGCTGTCAGAGCAGCTCACAGATCACTGCACCTGTACATAGCCCATCGGTAAATAGCCCATCCAACTACCTCATCCCCATACTGTATTTATTTATTTATCTTGCTCCTTTGCACCCCAGTATCTCTACTTGCACATTCATCTTCTGCACATCTACCATTCCAGTGTTTAATTGCTATATTGTAATTACTTTGCCACCATGGCCTATTTATTGCCTTACCTCCATTATCCTACCTCATTTGCACACACTGTATATAGACTTTTTTCTACTGTATTATTGACTGTATGTTTGTTTTACTCCATGTTTAACTCTGTGTTGTTGTATGTGTCGAACTGCTTTGCTTTATCTTGGCCAGGTCGCAGTTGTAAATGAGAACTTGTTCTCAACTAGCCTACCTTGTTAAATAAAGGTGACATATAACAATTAAAAATTAAAATAACATGATGCAGCCACCACTATGCTTGAAAATATGGAGAGAGGTACTCAGTAATGTGTTGTATTGGGTTTGCCCGGAACATAACACTTTGTATTAAGGCAAAAAAGTTAATTGCTTTGCCACATTCTTTGCAGTATTCCTTTAGGTGTTCCTAATGTTTGGTGCACTCAGTGTAGATGTACTGAGAGCACAGAAGCCCTCGGATCCTTACCAAGATGGCTACTTCCTGTTGGTTTTCACTCTATTGTAATGGAATGTTTCCCGTCAGGAGGAGACCCAACACAGAGGGGGACCCGGTTAATGCTACTAGTAACCGCCTGATTACATATGCACACACACACACACGCACGCACGCACGCTCGCACGCACACACACACACACACACACACACACACACACACACACACGCACACATGCACACACGCACACACATATCTGGATTCACAGCAGATGTCTTCTAATTGTGGTGATTATGTTGAACTGAGGGGGGTAGGAAATAGGAATATGTGATGACTTTCCTCTCGCTTTTCAGTGTTCATTCCTTGACATCCTTTGGTTTATGCATCTGCTGTACAACCACATCCAGAGTGCTTGGAGAGAGACCAGAGTGATGGATGGGGAACGGGAATGAGATTTTAAATGTGTGTCGGGGATGGCAGTGACTAACTCCGATCCTGAAGAGCCCTAAAGTACAGGCTTTTGTTTCAGCCCAGCATTAACATACACCTGATTCAAATAACCGTGGTTTAATTTAAAGATCATGCTTAATTGATTACTAAATAATTGTACCATTGTAATGGTTTGGTTTCAGATGGAGCTTTAGCATGTACATTGACTATGCAAATTCAAAGCTTTTTGGATCAAGCACGAAGGTTATGCATCCTGCAGCATGCAACCTCAATTTCAGGTTCTACACTGAATGTTTTTTTGATTGCCAGGCCATTCTAGATAGACATCAGGGAATGAATATCACTCACACCAACAGAGGAATAGTTAGTTAAGATACATCTCAAACTTTCTTTCTCTTCTCAAAATACCGAATAAACTACGGAAACACAAATCAACAATAACTGTTGAGAAACCATTTGATTCATTATGAATTGACCATAGGCAGACTAGAGTGAGACATGGCTGATTCCTCTGGGCATAGAGCCCATCCTGTCACACTGGTGAAACAGCGTCTCTAGATATGAGCAAAAACCATTCCATACCCCATCGCCAAGTGTGTATGTGCGTACAAGTGTGTGGGTGTGTGTTTGTGAATTGGTGTGTCCATGCCCTATCAGGTTTGTGAATTGGTGTGTCCATGCCCTATCAGGTTTGTGAATTGGTGTGTCCATGCCCTATCAGGTTTGTGAATTGGTGTGTCCATGCCCTATCAGGTTTGTGAATTGGTGTGTCCATGCCCTATCAGGTTTGTGAATTGGTGTGTCCATGCCCTATCTGGTTTGTGAATTGGTGTGTCCATGCCCTATCAGGTTTGTGAATTGGTGTGTCCATGCCCTATCAGGTTTGTGAATTGGTGTGTCCATGCCCTATCTGGTTTGTGAATTGGTGTGTCCATGCCCTATCTGGTTTGTGAATTGGTGTGTCCATGCCCTATCAGGTTTGTGAATTGGTGTGTCCATGCCCTATCTGGTTTGTGAATTGGTGTGTCCATGCCCTATCTGGTTTGTGAATTGGTGTGTCCATGCCCTATCAGGTTTGTGAATTGGTGTGTCCATGCCCTATCAGGTTTGTGAATTGGTGTGTCCATGCCCTATCACCGGAGGGTGTATTATGCATTGTTGTTGGCTTGGCCTACATGCTCATCCAAGCATGGCGTAGTGTGGTACAGAACGCACCTCTTCCCCTCCCATCTCTCTCCAGGCTGCTTCATTTGTGTTTGCTGTTGATTTAATGTTAGTTCGCTGTCACATTGATTCATTATCTGCAGTCCTTTTTTTTGTCTACACTACAATCTAGCTTTAATGGTTTATGGGTTATTTCTAGTTCATTTATAAACACCCGTAAATAAACATTATTAATTAAATTGAAGTGCATTTTTTAACAGTACCTTACATATTATCATACATTTCTTTATATCTCATTCATTGTAAAATAGGGCCCAAACATATAGGATTTCACACTCACCTACTAAGCGTGTGGATTTCTACTGTCCTAACCTGAAATAGTACACATAATGTAACTACTGTAGCAGATCCAATGGTAGATGTAATGTCACTACTGTAGCAGACCCAATGGTAGATGTAATGTAACTACTGTAGCAGACCCAATGGTAGATGTAATGTCACTACTGTAGCAGACCCAATGGTAGATGTAATGTCACTACTGTAGCAGACCCAATGGTAGATGTAATTTAACTACTGTAGCAGACCCAATGGTAGATGTAATGTCACTACTGTAGCAGACCCAATGGTAGATGTAATGTCACTACTGTAGCAGACCCAATGGTAGATGTAATGTCACTACTGTAGCAGACCCAATGGTAGATGTAATGTCACTACTGTAGCAGACCCAATGGTAGATGTAATGTCACTACTGTAGCAGACCCAATGGTAGATGTAATGTCACTACTGTAGCAGACCCAATGGTAGATGTATCACATTTCAGGTAAGACTCGGATGCAGACAATGTCGAATTAACAACAGTTTATTAATCCAACAGGGGCAGGGAAAAGACAGGTCAAGGGCAGGCAGGGATCAGTAATCCAGATAGGTGGGGAAAAGGTACAGGAAGGCAAGCAGGCTCAGGGTCAGGGTAGGCAGAGGTCAGTAATCCAGATAGGTGGGGAGAAGGTACAGGACAGCGGGCAGGCTCAGGGTCAGGGCAGGCAGAAAAGGTCAAAAACTAGAAAACTAGAAAACAGGAACAATCAAGAGACAGGAACGGAGGGAAAAAAGCTGGTAGGCTTGACGAAACAAAACAAACTGGCAACAGACAAACAGAGAACACAAGTATAAATACACAGGTTGATAATAGGGAAGATGGTCGACACCTGGAGGGGGGTGGAGACAATCACAAAGACAGGTGAAACAGATGAGGCTGTGACAAGATGTAATGTCACTAGTAGACCTAATGGTAGATGTAATGTCACTAGCAGACCCAATTTATGTGTAGTAATAAGCCTAAATGACAATTGCACTGCAGTGTTCTGTTTAGAAAGCTGTGTTCTAAGCTATGTGCTGCAATACATGCTTAGAAATCATTCACATTATTTGTTTTGTGTTTCAGTAACAATCAGTTCGTTGTTACAGGAATGAGGCATTTTAGCATTCTGAAATCACTACCTATCGTGTCAAGTTGGCTGGATGTCCTTTGGGTGGTGGACCATTCTTGATACACATGGGAAAATGGTGACATGAAAAACCCAGCAGCTTAGCAGTTCTTGACACAAACCGGTGCACCTGGCACCTACTACCAGGAACCTCTTCAGCGTCTCATCCCGTTAGCGGGATCAAAATCCAGCAAAAAATCATATCGCCAATTAGCATTAAAAAAATATATATATTTTTTTTTTGTTTGTTTTATAGATACACCTCTCCTGAATCGACCCACGTCGTCCGATTTCAAAAAGGTTTTACAGGAAAAGCAAATCATTAGATTATGTTAGATGAGTCCATCGTAAAAAGCAGCAACATAGCCATTTTCCGACCAACCACTTGCATCACAAATAACCAAAAAACAGCTAAATGCAGCACTAACCTTTTACAAACTTCATCAGATGACACACCTAGGACATCATGTTACTCAATGCATGCATTCTTTTGTTCAATAAAGGTCATATTTATATATAAAAACAGCATTTTACATCGGCGTCTGACGTTGACTAACTATTTTCCCCTCAAATGCGTCCCGGGAAACAGTGCTACAATTCCCTAAATTACTATTCGAAAACGATTTTTTAAATTTATATTGTCAATCTAACATTTATAGATGAATATCTCTTGAGAACACCTGTCATACCAGATTTTAAATTAACTTTACTGGGTAATCACACTTTGCGATAAAAGGAGATGCGATACACAGAAAATGAGCTAATAAACCGAGCTCGGCGCCATCTTGGAACAATCGCATGTCACATCTCATCTTGTATAATATTGTCAATAATCGGGTACCTTTAGTTGTCTTCATCAGAAAGCACTTCCAGGAATCCCAGGTCCACAACAGATGTATTTTCGGTCGAAAAAGTCCATCATTTATGTTCCATTAGCTTTCTGTTGTTAGCGCGTCTGAATGCTGTATCCAAATACTCTGCCGGGCGCGGCACAGCCGTTTCGAAATAAAACATTTTTTTCCCATTTAGGTTCGTTCAAACATGTCAAACGTTGTAAAACATTAATCTTCAGGGCCTGTAACACCTAGAGAGCCAATAAGATTCGACGGGGACGGTTGCAGAGTGTTTTGAAACATTTCCAAAGGTGGGGGTAGACAGCGCCGCCGGCGTCATAATGGTGATGGCCCATCCCCTGTGACCAATTTCCAATGCGTCTCATTCACTGAGTTTCGACTGTACAAGGCTCAAACCACTGTGAAAAGACTGGCGACATCTAGTGGAAGCAATAGGAAGTGCTCATTGAACCATCGTTAACGGTGTGATTAATAGGGAAAGATGAGAAGTCGAGTCCACAATTCAGAATTCCACTTCCTGTTTCAATCGGTCTCGGGGTTTTGACTGCCATATGAGTTCTGTTATACTCACAGACACCATTCAAACAGTTTTAGAAACTTTAGGGTGTTTTCCATCCATATATAATACGTATATGCATGTCCTAGCTTCTGAGTTTGATTAGTAGGCCGTTGAAAATGGGAACGAATTTATTTCAAAATGCGCTGTGGCGCCCCCTATCCTAGGGTATCCTCAAGAGTTAAGGCACTTAAATATTTTGTCTTGCCCATTCACCCTCTGAATGGCACACATACACAATTCATGTCTCAATTGTCTCAAGGCTTAAAAATCCTTCTTTAACCTGTCTCTTCCCTTCATCTACACTGATTGAAGTGGATTTAACAAGTGACATCAATAAAGGATCATATCTTTCACCTGGATTTACCTGGTCAGTTTATCGCATGGAAAGATGAGGTGTTCTTAATGTTTTGTTTACTCAGTGTATATGCGTGCGAATATATGAGCTTGTGTGTGTGTGTGTGTGTGATGGTGTGTGATGGTGTCAGGAGTGAGTGTGTTCAATTCTCTTAGCATATGTGACAAATGGATGACCTGTGAAAGAGTAGGCTCCTCAGTGGCCTGTCTCTCACGCTGCATTCTAAAGAGGCAATTTATCAATCGGACGAGGTCTCAACACTGCTCTCTCTCTCTCTCTCTTTGGTATTTGGTATTTTATTAGGATCCCCATCAGCTGTGGTCCACACAAAACACGAAACATAATACAGAATAACATTGAACAGCTCAAGGACATAACTACAAACATTTACTACATACATCTTCATTTCTTTCTCTCTCTTTCTTTGTATCTCTCTCTATCTTTCTGTGTTTGTATCTTTCTTTCTCTCTATCTGGTGTTGAATGGGGATGAGGCAGAGACTGTAGGAGAGATGGAGAGAGCGAGAGAGACAGATAAAGAAAGAGAACATCCCCCGCTTATACCTCTCTAATCCATAGTGTCTTCCAGAGAAAAGGGCCCCCTTTTCACGTGTCTCTGCGAAGCCTTTTGTGTGTGTGTGTGTGTGTGTGTGTGTGTGTGTGTGTGTGTGTGTGTGCGTGTGTGTGTGCGTGCGTGCGTGCGTGCGTGGGTGGGTGTGAAATTATAGTTAATGTAATAATAGTGGTATTGTTGCATATTATGATGACCTGTTATAGCCTAAGCTATGATGACTTGTTATAGCCTAAGCTATGATGACCTGTTATAGCCTAAGAAATTATGACCTGTTATAGCCTAAGCTATTATAACCTGTTATAGCCTAAGCTGTAAGGGCTCCAAAAGGATTCTTCGACTTTCCCCATAGGAGAACCCTTCTTGGTTCCAGCTAGAACTCTTATGGGTTCCATGTAGAATCCTCTGGGGAAAGGGTTCTACATGGAATCCTTTCCCCAGACGAGCTAAACTACTTCTATGCTCGCTTCGAGGCAAATGACACTGAAACATGCATGAGAGCATCAGCTGTTCAACAGGCAAGTGTCTTCACTGACATTTTCAACCTCTCCCTGTCCAAGTCTGTAATATCAACATGTTTTAAGCAGACCAACATAGTGCCTGTGCCCAAGAACACAAAGGTAACCTGCCTAAATGACTACCGACCTGTTGCACTCACGTCTGTAGCCATGAAGTGCTTTGAAAGGCTGGTCATGGCTCACATCAACACCATTATCCCAGAAACCCTAGACCCACTCCAATTTGCATACCGCCCCAACAGATCCACAGATGATGCAATCTCTATTGCACTCCACACTGCCCTTTCCCACCTGGACAAAAGGAACACCTATGTGAGAATGCTATTCATTGACTACAGCTCAGCGTTCAAAACCATAGTGCCTTCAAAGCTCATCAATAAGCTAAGGACTAAAGGACCCTAGGACTAAACACCTCCCTTTGCAATTGACAGCCTATAGGGAGGTTGGTCAGAGACCTGGCCATGTGATGCCAGGACAACAACCTCTCCCTCAATGTGATCAAGACAAAGGAGATGATTGTGGACTACAGGAAAAAGAGGACCGAGCACGCCCTCATTCTCATCGACGGGGCTGCAGTGGAGCAGGTTGAGAGCTTCAAGTTCCTTGGTGTCCACATCACCAACAAACTATCATGGTCCAAGCACACCATGACAGTCATGAAGAGGGCACGACAAAACATATTCCCCCTCATGAGACTGAAAATATTTGGTATGGGTCCTCAAATCCTCAAAAGGTTCTACAGCTGCACCATCGAGAGCATCCTGACTGGTTGCATCACTGCCTGGTATGGCAACTGCTCGGCCTCCGACCGCAAGGCACTACAGAGGGTAGTGCGTACGGCCCAGTACATCACTGGGGCCAAGCTTCCTGCCATCCAGGACCTCTATACCATGCAGTGTCAGAGGAAGGCCCTAAAAATTGTCAAAGACTCCAGCCACCCTAGTCATAGACTGTTCTCTCTGCTACCGCATGGCAAGCTGTACCGGAGCACAAGTCTTGGTCCAAAAGACTTCTAAACAGCTTTAACCCCCAAGCCATGAGACTCCTGAACACCTAATAAAATGCCTACCCAGACTATTTGCATTGCCCCCCCACCTCTCCCCCCCTTTTACACCGCTGCTACTCTCTGTTGTTATCATCTATGCATAGTCACTTTAATAACTCTACCTAAATGTACATATTACCTCAACTAACCGTTGCCCCCGCACATTGACTCTGTACTGGTACCCCCCTGTATATAGTCTCGCTATTGTTATTTTACTGCTGCTCTTTAATTACTTGTTAATTTTATTTCTTATTCTTATCTGTATTTTTTTTAACTGCATTGTTGGTTAAGGACTCGTAAACAAGCATTTCACTGTAAGGTCTATTTGTATTCGGAGCATGTGACTAATACAATCTGATTTGATTTGAAAAGGTTTCTACCTGGAACCAAAAGGGTTCTACATGGAAACAAAAAGGGTTCTTCAAAGGGTTCTCCTACGGAGACCGCCGAAGAACCCTTATTGACTGTAGATAGCACCTTTCTTTCTAATAGTGTGCAGTGCTGAAGTGGCTGCAGAAAAGACTGTGAAACTGCAGAAGTGGCTAGAGCTACGGTATTGTGCCCCAGGCTTAAGGCCATCTGACTGAAAGGCTGACTAATATATCTGTTAGCAGAGCGTGTCACTTTGTAATGGGACTGACCCTAATAAAAACTGACCAGTTGGCATTTTATGTAAGGCCGTATTACTGTGAGGAGGATCCTGAAGCTGAAGTCATACTGTAAGTGTGTGTGTGTGTGTGTGTGTGTGTGTGTGTGTGTGTGTGTGTGTGTGTGTGTGTGTGTGTGTGTGTGTGTGTGTGTGTGTGTGTGTGTGTGTGTGTGTGTGAGAGAGAGAGAGAGAGAGAGTGTGTGTGGCTTGGGTCACACTAGCATCCCTATATACTCCCTACAGAGGAGGCTGGTGGGAGTTTCACAGCCTTTTCTGCAGCCATTTCAGTATTGTACTTTGTGCTATCTACAGTCAATAAGGGTTCTTCAGCTGTTTGGGGTTTTAGGCTGGGTTTCTGTAGAATCACTTTGTGACATCTGCTGATGTAAAAAGGGCTTTACAAATACATTTCATTGTAATGTCTGGAATGGAATGGATGGAACCGAGTCAAACAAGTGGTTTCCATATGTTTAATGTGTTTGTGTAGAATCTATTGGTTGCTAAATCCGGAGAAATTACAGACAATAAAAAACTAATGGTCACTAAATCCGTCTAGACGGACCATGTTGAAACGGTCGTCTGGTATGACCTCACCCGTCTGAGCGGTTGGCTGGTATGACCTCACCTGTCTGAGCGGTCGGCTGGTATGACCTCACCCGTCTGAGCGGTTGGGTGGTATGACCTCACCCGTCTGAGCGGTTGGCTGGTATGATCTCAAGAGTCTTAGCGATTGGGTGGTATGACCTCACCTGTCTGAGCGGTTGGCTGGTATGCCCTCACCCGTCTGAGCGGTTGGGTGGTATGACCTCACCTGTCTGAGCGGTTGGCTGGTATGCCCTCACCTGTCTGAGCGGTTGGCTGGTATGCCCTCACCCGTCTGAGCGGTTGGGTGGTATGACCTCACCTGTCTGAGCGGTTGGCTGGTATGCCCTCACCTGTCTGAGCGGTTGGCTGGTATGACCTCACCTGTCTGAGCGGTCGGCTGGTATGACCTCACCCGTCTGAGCGGTTGGGTGGTATGACCTCACCCGTCTGAGCGGTTGGCTGGTATGATCTCAAGAGTCTTAGCGATTGGGTGGTATGACCTCACCTGTCTGAGCGGTTGGCTGGTATGCCCTCACCCGTCTGAGCGGTTGGGTGGTATGACCTCACCTGTCTGAGCGGTTGGCTGGTATGCCCTCACCTGTCTGAGCGGTTGGCTGGTATGACATCACCCGTCTGAGTGGTTGGTTGGTATGACATCACCCGTCTGAGTGGTTGGCTGGTATGATCTCAAGAGTCTGAGCGATTGGCTGGTATGCCCTCACCCGTCTGAGCGGTTGGCTGGTATGCCCTCACCTGTCTGAGCGGTTGGCTGGTATGACATCACCCGTCTGAGCGGTTGGCTGGTATGCCCTCACCCGTCTGAGCGGTTGGCTGGTATGCCCTCACCCGTCTGAGCGGTCGGCTATGAATAACGTCACCCGCTATATACTTATAACTGATTGTTCTGGTTCTGCCCACTATAGTGCTGTCCTGTTAGAACATGATGTTGAGGCCCATCACTGTACTCTTGATAGTCACCACCACACACACACACACACACACACACACACACACACATGCACGCAGACACAGCTGTTTCCAGTTGAAGACATTTCTATGATTTTGGTAATCTGAATGACTTGGAATCTTATTTTTGTGGTTATTTCAATGCAGGCACAGCGTTCAGACATTCCTCTTACTGTGGACAATAAAAAGTCCTCAGAAACATCTTTTCCCTTCAGACGACGATAACACTCTGACCTGAGAGGGCGGGTGCATTTCCAAGCGCTCTGATTGGTTGGGAATGGCAGGGCTATGATGGGTGAGGGATAACGAAGCTAGGCTGAGCAGCCCAACTAACGAGACTTAAGGGAAACTGAAGGGACTGTAAGGGGGTGTTAGGTAGAGAGGAGAGGAGCAAGACGGCCTTTTTTACAGTTTGACACCGTTCAATTCATTACATTCAGGCCATTAAAATGAGCCCATCCTCCTATAGCTCCTCCCATCAGCCTCCTCTGACTCCGATAAATATAAAGATTTATATGATTTATCTTTGGTGTAAAAAGGTGTACGGTTAAAAAGTACAGAGCCCAAAGGTTAGCACACGCTAAAAACATGCACTAACCACTGTCCCAATGGAATCAAATCTCTATGACGTGGTTAAAGAGTGCTTCAACAAGGACAGTATCCTCACCATATCAAGAGGTGGCAGGTATTCTAGTGGTTAGAGCATTGGGTAGGTAACTGAAAGGTTGCTGGATTGAATCCCTGAGCTGACAATGTAAAAATCGGTCGCTCTGAACAAGACAGTTAACCCACTGTTCCCCGGTAGGCCGTAATTGTAAGTAAGAATTTGTTCTTAACTGACTTGCCTAGTTAAATAAATCAAATGAAGAACAGGAATGTGTACATCTGCCAGAGAGCTGGTGATAGCTCTGTCCTGTGTGACCCAGTAGGCCCACCCCTGGTAAATACAGGCTTGGATGTTTTCTCCATGTTTAAAAATACCCATTGCTGGGTTCTTATATGAGGGGTTAGTTAATATAGCTACTGTAGGGTTGCAGTCCCTCAGGACTCTCTCATTTGGTTCTTGTTAGCAGTTTTCTTCATTTGATTCCATAGAAAGTCTGTCCTATTATTCCATCAAATTGTATCCACATTTCGTCTGCAGTGCATACATCACTCTCTGAAAGTACTTCAGCCAACACAGCACAACACAACATGCATAAACATGTATTTATTTATTTCTTTTTATTTAACCTTTATTTAATTAGGCCAGTCAGTTAAGAACAAATTCTTATTTACAATGACGGCCTACCCCGGCAAAACCCTAACCCAGATGACGCTGGGCCAATTGTGTGCCGCCCTATAGGACTCCCAATCACAGCCGGTTGTGATACAGCCTGGAATTGAACCAGGGTCCGTAGTAACGCCTCTAGCACTAAGATGCAGTGCCTTAGACTGCTGCGCCACTGTGTAAATGCCCCATGTTCAATAGAATACATAATTCCCTTTGGCGTTGTTGAAGCCTTTCGGTCAGTGTTGAGCATTCTGGAACAGATATCCAAACTGGGTTCGGTAGGATCACTGATGTGGAAGTTTTGATGTAATAAGTAGCTAAGGACTGCCATCTACTGGGCATTGAATAAAATTGTTCCATTGAAGTTATTTGCTTTTTGTACCAACACCGACCACTGCGTGGCAATAATTGAACATGTCAGTGTGAGTATTGTGGAAAATCACTGCAAACTGCACAGTCATCCAGGTCACACCACTATATCTCATAGACTATGGTGGACAAGCACGATTGAAAAATTTCACTGTAGTACAGAAATTATACACGCAATAAAACCAATAAAATCATATGTGTAGCTGTGTGTGTGTGTGTGTGTGTGTGTGTGTGTGTGTGTGTGTGTGTGTGTGTGTGTGTGTGTGTGTGTGTGTGTGTGTGTGTGTGTGTGTGTGTGTGTGTAAGGCGTAGGAGGAGCCTTTATGGGAAAGCACAGTAAATTACTTCCATTTGAGTCAGAGGGGAGCAATAGAGAGAGAGAGAGAAAGAGAGAGAGAGAGAGAAAGAGAGAGAGAGAGCGAGAGAGAGAGAGAGAGATGGGGCTCGAGTTTTCTCTGGATAAAAGGCGGTGTGACGGGTCTTAAAAGGGAGAGGGCGGTGCATTCATTACCAAGCAGCCGCTGGGGTAGATATGCCACAGTATGGATGGCCAGAGACCCCACTCCTTCCTGTCTGACTCTGACATGCCTTATTGTCTGAGCTCTGTCATCACCCCACATTGTAGAATAGTAGTGAAGACATCAAAACTATGAAATAACACGTGGAATCATGTAGTAACTAAAAAAGTGTTAAACAAATCAAAATATATTTTATATTTGAGATTCTTCAAAGTAGCCACCCCTTGCCTTGATGAAGGTTTGCACACGCTTGGCATTCTCTCAACCAGCTTCATGAGGTAGTCACCTGGAATGCATTTCAATTAACAGGTGTGCCTTGTTAAAAGCTAATTTGTGGAATTCCTTTCCTTCTTAAAACCTGTTTGGGATAGGGGGCAGTATTTCCACGGCCGGATAAAAAACATACCCGATTTAATCTGGTTACTACTCCTTCCCAGAAACTAGAAAATGCATATAATTAGTAGATTTGGATAGAACACACTCTAAAGTTTCTAAAACTGCTTGAATGGTGTCTGTGAGTATAACAGAACTCATATGGCAGGCCAAAACCTGAGAAGATTCCATACAGGAAGTGCCCTGTCTGACAATTTGTTCTCCTTCTGTGGCATCTCTATTGAAAATACAGCATCTGTGCTGTAATGTGACATTTTCTAAGGCTTCCATTGGCTCTCAGAAGGCGCCAGAAAGTGTAATGGGGGGTCTGCAGTCTCTGGGCGAAAAACAGCAGGAGTTTTTGTGAGTGGTCAGGCAGGGAACAGTGACACTGGAGATGCGCGTCCACGAGACGACTCCATTTTTTTCTTTTAGCCTTTGAATGAATACAACGTCGCCCGGTTGGAATATTATCGCTATTTTACGAGAAAAACAGCGTTTGACATGCTTCGAAGTACGGTAATGGAATATTTAGAAATCTTTTGTCATGAAATGCACTCGCGCGTCACCCTTCGGATAGTGACTTGAACGCACAAACAAAACGGAGGTATTTGAATATAACTATGTATTATTTGGAAACAAAACAACATTTGTTGTTGAAGTAGAAGTCCTGGGAGTGCATTCTGATGAAGAACAGCAAAGGTAATCCAATTTTTCTTATAGTAAATCTGAGTTTGGTGAGGGCCAAACTTGGTGGGTGTCAAATTAGCTAGCCATGATGGCCGGGCTATGTACTCAGAATATTACAAAATATGATTTCGCCGAAAAGCTATTTTAAAATCTGACACCGCGATTGCATAAAGGAGTTCTGTATCTATAATTCTTAAAATAATTGTTATGTTTTTTGTCAACGTTTATCATGAGTAATTTAGTAAATTCACCGGAAGTTTGCGGTGGGTATGCTAGTTCTGAACATCACATGCTAATGTAAAAAGCTGTTTTTTGATATAAATATGAACTTGATTGAACAAAACATGCATGTATTGTATAACATAATGTCCTAGGAGTGTCATCTGATGAAGATCGTCAAAGGTTAGTGCTGCATTTAGCTGTGTTTTTGGTTTTTGTGACATATATGCTTGCTTTGAAAATGGCTGTGTGATTATTTTTGGCAGGGTACTCTCCTGACATAATCTAATGTTTTGCTTTCGCTGTAAAGCCTTTTTGAAATCGGACAATGTGGTTAGATTAACGAGAGTCTTGTCTTTAAAATGGTGTAAAATAGTCATATGTTTGAGAAATTGAAGTTATAGCATTTTTGAGGTATTTGTATTTCGCGCGACGCTCTACCATTGGATATTGGTGAGGCGTTCCCTAACAGGTTTTAATGCGTTTGAGGCAATCAGTTGTGTTGTGACCAGGTAGGGGTGGTATACAGAAGATAGCCCTATTTGGTAAAAGACCAAGTCCATATTATGGCAAGAACAGCTCAAATAATCTAAGAGAAACGACAGTCCATCATTACTTTAAGACATGAAGGTCAGTCAATCCGGAACATTTCAAGAACTTTGAAAGTTTCTTCAAGTGCAGCCGCAAAAACCATCAAGTGCTATGATGAAACTGGCTCTCATGAGGACTGCCACAGGGAAGGAAGTGTCACGTCCTGGCCAGTATAAGGGTTAATTGGTAGTGTAGTTTGGTCAGGACGTGGCGGAGGGTATTTGTTTTATGTGGTTCGGGGTGGTGTTTTGGAAAAAGGGGTGTTTGATTTAGTATTTCCGGGTTTTTGGGTTATGATCTTTGTTTACGTATTTCCATGTTTATCTAGTTAGTTGTATGTCTATGTTTGGTTAATTGGGGTGGACTTCCAATTGAAGGCAGCTGTGTGGTGTTGCCTTTGATTGGAAGTCCTATATTAGTTGGGTGTGTTTGTTTGTTTAATTGTGGGAGATTGTTCTGTGTTTAGCCTTGTCCCTTGCCAGACTGTCGGTATATCGTTCGTTCACTTGTTTTGTTATTTTTGCACGTTCATTTTGGGAAGTTAATAAATGTTCAAAATGAACAAACACAGTCCTGCTGCATTTTGGTCCTCCTTCACCGACGATAACCGTGACAGGAAGACCCAGAGTTACCT
The DNA here is from genome assembly GCF_965601325.2 of Salmo salar. Taxonomy (NCBI): domain Eukaryota; kingdom Metazoa; phylum Chordata; class Actinopteri; order Salmoniformes; family Salmonidae; genus Salmo; species Salmo salar. The sequence continues at coordinate 42,725,194 of NC_138304.1, read as the reverse complement.
CTATTGCAGAGGATAAGTTCATTAGAGTTACCAGCCTCAGAAATTGCAGCCCAAATAAATGCTTCACAAAGTTCAAGTAACAACATCAACTGTTCAGAGGAGATTGCGTGAATCAGGCATTCATGGTCGAATTGGTGCAAAGAAACCACTACTAAAGGACACCAATAAGAAGAAGAGACTTGCTTGGTCCAAGA